>NW_026735161.1:0-162398 GCF_949786415.1 Peromyscus eremicus
TGTGATTCCTACACACACGGGCAATATCTAGTTTAACTCTGCTTAGGAAACTGAGAAGAACAGTAGCTCCTCTTCAGTCTGATACACTGTACTTGCTGGGAACAGACGCGAGAGCTATTTGCACTGTGTATGGCAAAGGGAGCGCAATAGTGACTTTCCTTACCAGAAAACAACTCTAGCTCGTAGGACCAGAAACTGCATGTGATTCAACTCCATTTAGGACTGGAAAAAAACGATAGCTTGCCTTACAAAAAACACACTCTGCTTTTGAGAAAAGAGCACTCTTCTACTCTACTGTGTTTCCTGTTGGGTCCGAACAGTGAGCTTGCTCAGAACAAAAGAACTGTGCTTCCTACACACATGGACCATATCTAGTTCAATTCTGCTTCGGAACCTGACAAGAACAGTACATCCTCTTCAGTCCAATACACTGTACTTGCTGCGAACAGATGCCAGTGCTATTTGTCCTGTGTATGGCAATGGCAGCGCAATAGTGAATCTTCTTACCAGAAAACAACTCTTGCTCGTAGTACCAGAAACTGCATGGGATTCAACTCCATTTAGGACAGCGGAACAAACGCTAGCTCGCATTACAAGAAACACACTCTGCTTTAGAGAAAAGAGCACTCTTCTACTCTACTGTGTTTCCTATGGGGTCCAAACAGTGAGCTTGCTCAGAACAAAGAACTGTGCTTCCTACACACATGGACCATATCTAGTTCAACTCTGCTTAGGAAACTTATAAGAACAGTAGCTTCTCTTCAGTCCGATACACTCTACTTGCTGGAAACAGACGTGAGTGCTATTTGCACTGTGTATGGCAAAGGGAGCGCAATAGTGACTTTCCTTACCAGAAAACAACTCTTGCTCGTAGGACCACACACTCCATGTGATTCAACGCCATTTAGGACTGGGAAACAAATGCTAGCTCGCCTTACAAGAAACACACTCTGCTTATGAGAAAAGAGCACTCTTCTACTCTACTGTGTTTCCTATGGGGTCCAAACAGTGAGCTTGCTCAGAACAAAAGAACTGTGCTTCCTACACACATCGACCATATCTAGTTCAACTCTGCTTAGGAAACTGACAAGAACAGTAGCTCCTCTTCAGTCCAATACACTGTACTTGCGGGGAAGAGACACGAGTGCTATTTGCACTGTGTATGGCAATTGGAGCACAATAGTGACTCGTCTTACCAGAAAACAACTCTTGCTCGTAGAACAAAAAACTGCATGTGACTCAACTCCATTTAGGTCTGGGAAACAAACGCTAGCTCACCTTAAAAGAAACACACTCTGCTTTTGAGAAAAAAGCACTCTTCTAATCTACTGTGTTTCCTATGGGGTCCGAACAGTGAGCTTTCTCAGAACAAAAGAACTGTGCTTCCTACACACACAGCCATATCTAGTTCAATTCTGCTTAGGAACCTGACAAGAACAGTAGCTCCTCTTCAGTCCAATACACTGTACTGCTGGGAACAGAAGCCAATGCTCTTTGTCCTGTGTATGGCAATGGCAGCGCAATAGTGACTATTCTTATCATAAAACAACTCTTGCTCGTAGGACCAGAAACTGCATGTGATTCAACTCCATTTAGGACTGGGAAACAAACGCTAGCTCACCTTACAAGAAACACAATCTGCTTTTGAGAAAAGAGCACTCTTCTACTCTACTGTGTTTCTTATAGGGCCAGAACAGTGAGCTTGCTCAGAACAAAAGAACTGTGCTTCCTACACACGGGCCATATCTAGTTCAACTCTGCTTAGGAAACTGACAAGAACAGTAGCTCCTCTTCAGTCCGATACACTGTACTTGCTGGGAACAGACGCGAGTGCTATTTGCCTTGTGTAGGGCAATGGGAGCGCAATAGTGACTTTCCTTACCAGAAAACAACTCTTGTTCGTAGGACCAGAAACTGCATGTGATTCAACTCCATTTAGGACTAGGAAACAAACGCTAGCTCGCCTTACAAGAAACACACTCTGCTTTTGAGAAAAGAGCACTCTTCTACTGTACTGGGTTTCCTATGGGGTCCAAACAGTGAGCTTGCTAGGAACAAAAGAACTGTGCTTCCTACACACACGTCCATATCTAGTTCAATTGTGCTTAGGAACCTGACAAAACAGTAGATCCTCTTCAGTCCAATACACTGTACTTGCTGCGAACAGACGCCAGTGCTATATGCCCTGTGTATGGCAATGGCAGCACAATAGTGACTATTCTTACCATAAAACAACTCTTGCTCGTAGGACAGAAACTGCATGTGATTCCACTCCATTTAGGACTGGGAAACAAACGCTAGCTCGCCTTACCAGAAATACACTCTGCTTTTGAGAAAAGAGCACTCTTCTACTCTACTGTGTTTCCTATGGCTTCCAAACAGTGAGCTTGCTCAGAACAAAAGTACTGTGCTTCCTACACACAAGGACCATATGTAGTTCAACTCTGCTTAGGAAACTGACAAGAACAGTAGCTCCTATTCAGTCCAATACACTGTACTTGCTGGAAAAAGACGCGAGTGCTATTTGCACTGTGTATGGCAATGGGAGCGCAATAGTGACTTTCCTTACCAGAAAACAACTCTTGTTCGTAGGACCAGAAACTGCATGTGATTCAACTCCATTTAGGACTAAAAAACAAACGCTAGCTCGCCTTACAAGAACCACACACTGCTTTTGAGAAAAGAGCACTCTTCTACTCTACTGTGTTTCCTAGGGGTCCGAAAAGTAATCTTGCTCAGAACAAAAGCACTGTGCTTCCTACACACACGGCCATATCTAGTTCAATTCTGCTTAGGAACCTGACAAGAACAGTAGATCCTCTTCAGTCCAATACACTGTACTTGCTGGGAACAGACGCCAGTGCTATTTGTCCTGTGTGTGGCAATGGCAGCGCAATAGTGACTCTTCTTACCATAAAACAACTCTTGCTCGAAGAACCAGAAACTGCATGTGATTCCACTCCATTTAGGACTGGGAAACAAACTCTAGCTCGCCTTACAAGAAACACACTCTGCTTTTGAAAAAAGAGCAGTATTCTACTCTAATGTGTTTCCTATAGGGCCAGAACATTGAGCTTGCTCAGAAAAAAAGAACTGTGATTCCTACACACACGGGCAATATCTAGTTTAACACTGCTTAGGAAACTGAGAAGAACAGTAGCTCCTCTTCAGTCCGATACACTGTACTTGCTGGGAACAGACGCGAGTGCTATTTGCACTGTGTATGGCAAAGGGAGCGCAATAGTGACTTTCCTTACCGGAAAACAACTCTAGCTCGTAGGACCAGAAACTGCATGTGATTCAACTCCATTTAGGACTGGGAAACAAACGATAGCTTGCCTTACAAGAAACACACTCTGCTTTTGAGAAAAGAGCACTCTTCTACTCTACAGTGTTTCCTGTTGGGTCCGAACAGTGAGCTTGCTCAGAACAAAAGAACTGTGCTTCCTACACACATGGACCATATCTAGTTCAATTCTGCTTAGGAACCTGACAAGAACAGTACATCCTCTTCAGTCCAATACACTGTACTTGCTGCGAACAGATGCCAGTGCTATTTGTCCTGTGTATGGCAATGGCAGCGCAATAGTGAATCTTCTTACCAGAAAACAACTCTTGCTCGTAGTACCAGAAACTGCATGGGATTCAACTCCATTTAGGACAGCAGAACAAATGCTAGCTCGCATTACAAGAAACACACTCTGCTTTAGAGAAAAGAGCACTCTTCTACTCTACTGTGTTTCCTATGGGGTCCAAACAGTGAGCTTGCTCAGAACAAAGAACTGTGCTTCCTACACACATGGACGATATCTAGTTCAACTCTGCTTAGGAAACTGATAAGAACAGTAGCTCCTCTTCAGTCCGATACACTGTACTTGCTGGAAACAGACGCGAGTGCTATTTGCACTGTGTATGGCAAAGGGAGCGCAATAGTGACTTTCCTTACCAGAAAACAACTCTTGCTCGTAGGACCACACACTCCATGTGATTCAACGCCATTTAGGACTGGGAAACAAATGCTAGCTCTCCTTTCAAGAAACACACTCTGCTTCTGAGAAAAGAGCACTCTTCTACTCTACTGTGTTTCCTATGGGGTCCAAACAGTGAGCTTGCTCAGAACAAAAGAACTGTGCTTTCTACACACATCGACCATATCTAGTTCAACTCTGCTTAGGAAACTGACAAGAACAGTAGCTCCTCTTCAGTCCAATACACTGTACTTGCGGGGAAGAGACGCGAGTGCTATTTGCACTGTGTATGGCAATTGGAGCACAATAGTGACTCGTCTTACCAGAAAACAACTCTTGCTCGTAGGATAAAAAACTGCATGTGACTCAACTCCATTTAGGTCTGGGAAACAAACGCTAGCTCACCTTACAAGAAACACACTCTGCTTTTGAGAAAAGAGCACTCTTCTAATCTACTGTGTTTCCTATGGGGTCCGAACAGTTAGCTTTCTCAGAACAAAAGAACTGTGCTTCCTACACACACAGCCATATCTAGTTCAATTCTGCTTAGGAACCTGACAAGAACAGTAGCTCCTCTTCAGTCCAATAAACTGTACTGCTGGGAACAGAAGCCAATGCTCTTTGTCCTGTGTATGGCAATGGCAGCACAATAGTGACTATTCTTATCATAAAACAACTCTTGCTCGTAGGACCAGAAACTGCATGTGATTCAACTCCATTTAGGTCTGGGAAACAAACGCTAGCTCACCTTACAAGAAACACAATCTGCTTTTGAGAAAAGAGCACTCTTCTACTCTACTGTGTTTCCTATAGGGCCAGAACAGTGAGCTTGCTCAGAACAAAAGAACTGTGCTTCCTACTCACGGGCCATATCTAGTTCAACTATGCTTAGGAAACTGACAAGAACAGTAGCTCCTCTTCAGTCCAATACACTGTACTTGCTGCGAACAGACGCCAGTGCTATTTGTCCTGTGTATGGCAATGGCAGCACAATAGTGACTATTCTTACCATAAAACAACTCTTGCTCGTAGGACAAAAAATGCATGTGATTCCACTCCATTTAGGACTGGGAAACAAACGCTAGCTCGCCTTACCAGAAACACACTCTGCTTTTGAGAAAAGAGCACTCTTCTACTCTACTGTGTTTCCTATGGCTTCCAAACAGTGAGCTTGCTCAGAACAAAAGTACTGTGCTTCCTAAACACAAGGACCATATGTAGTTCAACTCTGCTTAGGAAACTGACAAAAACAGTAGCTCCTATTCAGTCCAATACACTGTACTTGCTGGGAAAAGACGCGAGTGCTATTTGCACTGTGTATGGCAATGGGAGCGCAATAGTGACTTTCCTTACCAGAAAACAACTCTTGTTCGTAGGACCAGAAGCTGCATGTGATTCAACTCCATTTAGGACTAAAAAACAAACGCTAGCTCGCCTTACAAGAACCACACTCTGCTTTTGTGAAAAGAGCACTCTTCTACTCTACTGTGTTTCCTATAGGGCCAGAACAGTGAGCTTGCTCAGAACATAAGAACTGTGTTTTCTACACACACGGTCCTTATCTAGTTCAACTCTGCTTAGGAAACTGACAAGAACAGTAGCTCCTCTTCAGTCCGATACACTGTACTTGCTGGGAACAGACGCGAGTGCTATTTGCACTGTGTATGGCAATGGAAGCACAATAGTTACTTTCCTTACCAGAAAACAACTCTTGCTCGTAGGACCAGAAATTGCATGTGATTCCACTCCAATTAGGACTGGGAAACAAACGCTAGCTCGCCTTACAAGAAACACACTCTGCTTTTGAGAAAAGAGCACTCTTCTACTCTACAGTGTTTCCTAGGGGTCCGAAAAGTAATCTTGCTCAGAACAAAAGCACTGTGCTTCCTACACACACGGCCATATCTAGTTCAATTCTGGTTAGGAACCTGACAAGAACAGTAGATCCTCTTCAGTCCAATACACTGTACTTGCTGCGAACAGACGCCAGTGCTTTTGTCCTGTGTATGGCAATGGCAGCGCAATAGTGACTATTCTTACCATAAAACAACTCTTGCTCGTAGAACCAGAAACTGCATGTGATTCCACTCCATTTAGGACTGGGAAACAAACGCTAGCTTGCCTTACAAGAAACACACTCTGCTTTTGAAAAAAGAGCACTCTTCTACTCTATGGTGTTTCCTATGGGGTCCAAACAGTGAGCTTGCTCAGAACAAAGGAACTGTGCTTCCTACACACATGGACCATATCTAGTTCAACTCTGCTTAGGAAACTGACAAGAGCAGTAGCTCCTCTTCAGTACAATACACTGTACTTGCTGGGAACAGACGCGAGTGCTATTTGCACTGAGTATGGCATTTGGAGCACAATAGTGACTCTTCTTACCAGAAAACAACTCTTGCTCGTAGGACCAAAAACTGCATGTGACTCAACTCCATTTAGGACTGGGAAACAAACGCGAGCTCGCCTTACAAGAAACACACTCTGCTTTAGAGAAAAGAGCACTCTTCTACTCTACTGTGTTTCCTATAGGGCCAGAAAAGTGAGCTTGCTCAGAACAAAACAACTGTGCTTCCTACACACACGGGCCATATCCAGTTCAACTCTGCTTAGGAAACTGACAAGAACAGTAGCTCCTCTTTAGTCCGATACACATACTTGCTGAGAACAGATGCGAGTGCTATTTGCACTGTGAATGGCAATTGGAGCACAATAGTGACTCGTCTTACCAGAAAACAACTCTTGCTCGTAGGACAAAAAACTACATGTGACTCAAGTCCATTTAGGACTGGGAAACCAACTCTAGCTCGCCTTACAAGAAACACACTCTGCTTTTGAGAAAAGAGCAGTATTCTACTCTAATGTGTTTCCTATAGGGCCAGAACATTGAGCTTGCTCAGAAAAAAAGAACTGTGCTTCCTACACACACGGGCAATATCTAGTTTAATTCTGCTTAGGAAACTGAGAAGAACAGTAGCTCCTCTTCAGTTCGATACACTGTAATTGCTGGGAACAGACGCGAGTGCTATTTACACTGTGTATGGCAAAGGGAGCGCAATAGTGACTTTCCTTACCAGAAAACAACTCTAGCTCGTAGGACCAGAAACTGCATGTGATTCAACTCCATTTAGGACTGGGAAACAAACGATAGCTTGCCTTACAAAAAACACACTCTGCTTTTGAGAAAAGAGCACTCTTCTACTCTACTGTGTTTCCTGTTGGGTCCGAACAGTGAGCTTGCTCAGAACAAAAGAACTGTGCTTCCTACACACATGGACCATATCTAGTTCAATTCTGCTTAGGAACCTGACAAGAACAGTACATCCTCTTCAGTCCAATACACTGTACTTGCTGCGAACAGATGCCAGTGCTTTGTACTGTGTATGGCAAAGGGAGCGCAATAGTGACTTTCCTTACCAGAAAACAACTCTAGCTCGTAGGACCACACACTCCATGTGATTCAACGCCATTTAGGACTGGGAAACAAATGCTAGCTCGCCTTACAAGAAACACACTCTGCTTCTGAGAAAAGAGCACTCTTCTACTCTACTGAGTTTCCTATGGGGTCCAAATAGTGAGCTTGTTCAGAACAAAAGAACTGTGCTTTCTACACACATCGACCATATCTAGTTCAACTCTGCTTAGGAAACTGACAAGAACAGTAGCTCCTCTTCATTCCAGTACACTGTACTTGCGGGGAAGAGACGCGAGTGCTATTTGCACTGTGTATGGCAATTGGAGCACAATAGTGTCTTGCCTTACCAGAAAACAACTCTTGCTCGTAGGACAAAAAACTGCATGTGACTCAACTCCATTTAGGTCTGGGAAACAAATGCTAGCTCACCTTACAAGAAACACACTCCGCTTTTGAGAAAAGAGCACTCTTCTACTCTACTGTGTTTCCTGTAGGGCCAGACAATGAGCTTGCTCAGAACGTAAGAACTGTGCTCCTACACACGGGCCATATCTAGTTCCACTCTGCTTAGGAAACTGACAAGAACAGTAGATCTTCTTCAGTCCGATACACTGTACTTGCGGGGAACAGACGCGAGAGCTATTTGCACTATGTATGGCAAGGGGAGCGCAATAGTGACTTTCCTTACCAGAAATCAACTCTTGCTCTTAGGACCAGAAACTGCATGTGATTTAACTCCATTTAGGACTGGGAAACGAACGCTAGCTCGACGTTCAAGAAACACACTCTGCTTTTGAGAAAAGAGCACTCTTCTACTCTACTGTGTTTCCGATGGGGTCCGAACAGTGTGCTTGCTCAGAACAAAAGAACTGTGCTTCCTACACACACGGCCATATCTAGTTCAATTCTGCTTAGGAACCTGACAAGAACAGTAGCTCCTCTTCAGTCCAATACACTGTACTTGCTGGGAACAGACACCAGTGCTATTTGTCCTGTGTATGGCAATGGCAGCGCAATACTGACTATTCTTACCATAAAACAACTCTTGCTCGTAGGACCAGAAACTGCATGTGATTCCACTCCATTTAGGACTGGGACACAAACGCTAGCTCGCCCTACAAGAAACACACTCTGCTTTAGAGAAAAGAGCACTCTTCTAATCTACTGTGTTTCCTATGGGGTCCAAACAGTGAGCTTGCTCAGAACAAAAGAACTGTGCTTCCTACACACACGGACCATATCTAGTTCAACTCTGCTTAGGAAACAAACAAGAACAGTAGCTCCTCTTCAATCGAATACACTGTACTTGCGGGGAACAGACGCGAGTGCTATTTGCACTGTGTATGGCAATTGGAGCACAATAGTGACTTGTCTTATCAGAAAACAACTCCTGCTCGTAGGACAAAAAACTGCATGTGACTCAACTCCATTTAGGACGGGGAAACAAATGCTAGCTCGACATCCAAGAAAAACACTCTGCTTTTGAGAAAAAAGCACTCTTCTACTCTACTGTGTTTCCTATGTGCTCCGAAAAGTGAGCTTGCTCAGAACAAAAAAACTGTGCTTCCTACACACGGCCATATCTCGTTCAAGTCTGCTTAGGAACCTGACAAGAATAGTAGATCTTCTTCAGTCCAATACACTGTACTTGCTGGGAACAGACGAAAGTGCTATTTGTCCTGTGTAGGGCAATGGCAGCGCAATAGTGACTCTTCTTACCAGAAAACAACTCTTGCTCGTAGGACCAGAAACAGCATGTGATTCAATTCCATTTAGGACTGGGAAACATACTCTAGCTCGCTTTACAAGAAACACACTCTGCTTTTGAGAAAAGAGCACTCTTCTACTCTACTGTGTTTCCTATAGGGCCAGAACAGTGAGCTTGCTCAGAAAAAAGGAACTGTACTTCCTAAACACACGGGCCATATCTAGTTCAACACTGCTGAGGAAACTGAGAAGAACAGTAGCTCCTCTTCAGTCCAATACACTGTACTTGCTGGGAACAGACGGGAAGGCTATTTGCACTGTGTATGGCAATGGGAGCGCAATAGTGACTTTTCTTACCAGAAAACAACTCTTGCTCGTAGGACCAGAAACTGCATGTGATTCCACTCCATTTAGGACTGGGAAACAAATGCTAGCTCGCCTTACAAGAAACACACTCTGCTTTAGAGAAAAGAGCACTCTTCTACTCTACTGTGTTTCCTATGGGGTCCAAACAGTGAGCTTGTTCAGAACAAAAGAACTGTGCTTCCTACACACACAGACCATATCTAGTTCAACTCTGTTTAGTAAACTGACAAGAAGAGTAGCTCCTATTCAGTCCAATACACTGTACTTGCTGGGAAAAGACGCGAGTGCTATTTGTCTTGTGTAGGGCAATGGGAGCGCAATAGTGACTTTCCTTACCAGAAAACAACTCATGCTCTTAGGACTAGAAACTGCATGTGATTCAACTCCATTTAGGACTGGGAAACAAACGCTAGCTCGCCTTACAAGAAACACACACTGCTTTAGAGAAAAGAGCACTCTTCTACTCTACTGTGTTTCCTATAGGGCCAGAACAGTGAGCTTGCTCAAAACAAAATAACTGTGCTTCCTACACACGGGCCATAACTAGTTCAACTCTGCTTAGGAAACTGACAGGAACAGTAGCTCCTCTTCAGTCCGATACAGACACGAGTTCTATTTGCACTGTGTATGGCAATGGGAGCGCAATAGTGACTTTCCTTACCAGAAAACAACTCTTGTTCGTAGGACCAGAAACTGCATGTGATTCAACTCCATTTAGTACTGGGAAACAAGTGCTAGCTCGCCTTACATGAAACACACTCTGCTTTTGAGAAAAGAGCACTCTTCTACTCTACTGTGTTTCCTATGTGTTCCGGAAAGTGAGCTTGTTCAGAACAAAAAAACTGTGCTTCCTACACACAAGGCCATATCTAGTTCAAGTCTGCTCAGGAACCTGACAAGAACAGTAGATCCTCTTCAGTCCAATACACTGTACTTGCTGGGAACAGACGCCAGTGCTATTTGTACTGTGTATGGCAATGGCAGCGCAATAGTGACTCTTCTTACCAGAAAACAACTCTTGCTCGTAGGAATCAGAAACTGCATGTGATTCAACTCCATTTAGGACTGGGAAACAAATGCTAGCTCGCCTTACATGAAACACACTCTGCTTTTGAGAAAAGAGCACTCTTCTACTCTACTGTGTTTCCCATGGGGTCCGAACAGTGAGCTTCCTCAGAACGAAAGAACTGTGCTTCCTACACACACGGACCATATCTAGTTCAACTCTGCTTAGGAAACTGACAAGAACAGTTGCTCATATTCAGTCCAATACTCTGTACTTGCTGGGAAAAGACGCGAGTTTTATTTGCCTTGTGTAGGGCAATGGGAGCACAATAGTGACTTTCCTTACCAGAAAAAAACTCTTGTTCGTAAGACCAGAAACTGCATGGGATTCAACTCCATTTAGGACTAGGAAACAAACGCTAGCTCGCCTTACAAAAACACACTCTGCTTTTGAGATTAGAGCACTCTTCTACTCTACTGAGATTCCTATAGGGCCAGAAGAGTGAGCTTGCTCAGAACATAAGAACGGTGCTTCCTACACACACGGGCCATATCTAGTTCAACTCTGCTTAGGAAACTGACAAGAACAGTAGCTCCTCTTCAGTCTGATACACTGTACTTGTTGGGAACAGACGCGAGTGCTATTTGCACTGTGTATGGCAATGGGAGCGCTATAGTGACTTTCCTTACCTGAAAACAACTCTTGCTCATAGGACCAGAAACTGCATGTGATTCAACTCCATTTAGGACTTGGAAACAAATGCTAGCTCGCCTTACAAGAAACACACTCTGCTTTTGAGAAAAGAGCACTCTTCTACTCTACTGTGATTCCTAAGGGTTCCGAAAAGGGAGCTTGCTCAGAACAAAAGAACTGTGCTTTCTACACACACTGGCCATATCTAGTTCAACTCTGCTTAGGAAACAAACAAGAACAGTAGCTCCTCTTCAGTCCGAAACACTGTGCTTGTGGGGAACAGACGCGAGTGCTTTTTGCACTGTGTATGGCATTGGAGCACAATAGTGACTCCTCTTACCAGAAAACAACTCTTGCTCGTAGGACCAAAAACTGCATGTGACTCAACTCCATTTAGGACTGGGAAACAAACGCTAGCTCGACTTACAAGAAACACACTCCGCTTTTGAGAAAAGAGCACTCTTCTACTCTACTGTGTTTCCTATGTGGCCAGAACAGTGAAATTGCTCAGAACAAAAGAACTGTGCTTCCTACACACACGGCCATATCTAGTTCAATTCTGCTTAGGAACGTGACAAGAACAGTAGATCCTCTTCAGTCCAATACACTGTACTTGCTGGGAACAGACGCCAGTACTATTTGTCCTGTATATGGCAATGGCAGCGCAATAGTGACTCTTCTTAACAGAAAACAACTCTTGCTTGTAGGACCAGGAACTGCATGTGATTCAACTCCATTTAGGACTGGGAAACAAAAGCTAGCTCACCTTACAAGAAACACACTCTGCTTTAGAGAAAAGAGCACTCTTCTACTCTAGTGTTTCCTATAGGGCCAGAACAGTGAGCTTGCTCAGAACAAAAGAACTGTGCTTCGTACACACGGGCCATATCTAGTTCAACTCTGCTTAGGAACCTGACAAGAACAGTAGCTCTTCCTCAGTCCGATACACTGTACTTGCTGGGAACACACGCGAGTGCTATTTGCACTGTGTATGTTAGTGGGAGCACAATAGTGACTTTCCTTACCAGAAAACAACTCTTGCTCGTAAGACCAGAAACTGCATGAGATTCAACTCCATTTAGGACTGGGAAACAAATGCTAGCTTGCCTTACATGAAACACACTCTGCTTTTGAGAAAAGAGCACTCATCTACTCTACTGTGTTTCCTATGGGGTCCGAACAGTCAGCTTGCTCAGAACAAAAGATCTGTGCTTCCTACACACATAGGCCATATCTAGTTCAACTCTGCTTAGGAAACTGACAAGAACAATAGCTCCTCTTCCTTCCAATACACTGTACTTGCATTGAACAGACGTGAGTGCTATTTGAACTGTGTATGGCAATTGGAGCACAATAGTGACTTGTCTTACCAGAAAACAACTCTTGCTCATAGGACAAAAAACTGCATGTGACTCAACTCCATTTAGGACTAGGAAACAAACGCTAGCTCGACTTCTAAGAAACACACTCTGCTTTTGAGAAAAGAGCACTCTTCTTCTCTACTGTGTTTCCTATAGAGCCAGAAGAGAGAACTTGCTCAGAACATTAGAACTGTGCTTCCTACACACATGGCCCTATCTAGTTCAATTCTGCTTAGGAACCTGACAAGAACAGTAGCTCCTCTTCAGTCTGATACACTGTATTTGTGGGGAACAGACGCGAGTGCTATTTGCACTGTGTATGGCATTGGAGCACAATAGTGACTCGTCTTACCAGAAAACAACTCTTGCTCGTAGGACAAAAAACTGCATGTGACTCAACTCCATTTAGGACTGGGAAACAAATGCTAGCTCGACTTACCAGAAACACACTCTGCTTTTGAAAAAAGAGCACTCTTCTACTCTACTGTGTTTCCTATGGGGTCCGAACAGTGAGCTTGCTCAGAAAAAAAGAACTGTGCTTCCTACACACACGGCCATATCTAGTTCAATTCTGCTTAGGAACCTGACAAGAACAGTAGCTCCTCTTCAGTCCAATACACTGTACTTGCTGGGAACAGACGCCAGTGCTATTTTTCCTGTGTATGGCAATGGCAGCGCAATAGTGACTCTTCTTACCAGAAAACAACTCTTGCTTGTAGGACCAGAAACTGCATGTGATTCAACTCCATTTAGGACTGGGAAACAAACGCTAGCTCGACTTCCAAGAAACACACTCTGCTTTTGAGAAAAGAGCACTCTTCTACTCTACTGTGTTTCCTATAGGGCCTGAACAGTGAGCTTGCTCAGAACAAAAGAACTGAGCTTCCTAACACGGGACATATCTAGTTCAACTCTGCTTGGGAAACTGACAAGAACAGTAGCACCTCTTCAGTCCGATACACTGTACTTGCTGGGAACAGACGGGAGTGCTATTTGCACTGTGTATGTCAATGGGAGCGCAATAATGACTTTCCTTACCAGAAAACAACTCTTGCTCATAAGACCAGAAACTGCATGAGATTCAACTCCATTTAGGACTGGGAAACAAACGCTAGCTCGCCTTAAAAGAAACACACTCTGCTTTTGAGAAAAGAGCACTCTTCTATTCTACTGTGTTTCCTGTGGGGTCCGAACAGTGAGCTTGCTCAGAACAAAAGAACTGTGCTTCCTACACACACCGACCATATCTAGTTCAACTCTGCTTATGAAACTGATAAGAACAGTAGCTCCTCTTCCGTCCAATACACTGTACTTGCTGGGAAAAGACGGGAGGGCTATTTGCACTGTTTATGGCAATGGGAGTGCAATATTGACTTTCCTTACCAGAAAACAACTCTTGCTCGTAGGACCAGAAACTGCATGTGATTCCACTCCATTTAGGAATGGGAAAAAAACGCTAGCTCGCCTTAAAAGAAACACACTCTGCTTTTGAGAAAAAAGCACTCTTCTACTCTACTGTGTTTCCTATGGGGTCCGAACAGTGAGCTTGCTCAGAACAAAAAAACTGTGCTTCCTACACACACGGCCATATCTAGTTCAAGTCTGCTTAGGAACCTGACAAGAACAGTAGATCCTCTTTAGCCCAATACACTGTACTTGCTGCGAACAGATGCCAGTGCTATTTGTCCTGTGTATGGCAATGGCAGCGCAATAGTGACTCTTCTTACCAGAAAACAACTCTTGCTCGTAGTACCAGAAACTGCATGGGATTCAACTCCATTTAGGACTGGGACACAAACACTAGCTCGACTTCCAAGAAACACACTCTACTCTAGAGAAAAGAGCACTCTTCTACTCTACTGTGTTTCCTATATGTTCCGAACAGTGAGCTTGCTCAGAATAAAAGAACTGTGCTTCCTACACACACGGCCCTAACTAGTTCAATTCTGCTTAGGAACCTGACCAGAGCAGTAGATCCTCTTCAGTCCGATACACTGTACTTGCTGGGAACAGACGCCAGTGCTATTTGTCCTGTATATGACAATGGCAGCGCAATAGTGACTATTCTTTCCATAAAACAACTCTTGCTCGTAGGACCACAAACTGCATGTGATTCCACTCCATTTAGGACTGGGAAACAAATGCTAGCTCGCCTTACAAGAAACACACTCTGCTTTTGAGAAAAGAGCACTCTTCTATTCTACTGTGTTTCCTATGGGGTCCAAACAGTGAGCTTGCTCAGAACAAAAGAACTGTGCTTCCTACACACATGGTCCATATCTAGTTCAACTCTGCTTAGGAAACTGACAAGAACAGTAGCTCCTATTCAGTCCAATACGCTGTACTTGGTGGGAAAAAACGGGAGTGCTATTTGCCCTGTGTATGGCAATGGGAGCGCAATAGTGACTTTCCTTACCAGAAAACAACTCTTATTCGTAGGACCAGAAACTGCATGTGATTCAACTCCATTTAGGACTGGGAAACAAACGCTAGCTCGCCTTACAAGATACACACTCTGCTTTTGAGAAAAGAGCACTCTTCTTCTCTACTGTGTTTCCTATGGGGTCCGAAGAGTGAGCTTGCTCAGAACAAAAGAACTGTGCTTCCTACACACACGGCCATATCTAGTTCAATTCTGCCTAGGAACCTGACCAGAGCAGTAGATCCTCTTCAGTCCAATACACTGTACTTGCTGGGAACAGACGCCAGTGCTATTTGTCCTGTATATGGCAATGGCAGTGCAATAGTGACTATTCTTACCATAAAACAACTCTTGCTCGTAGGACCACAAACTGCATGTGATTCCACTCCATTTAGTACTGGGAAACAAACGCTAGCTCGCCTTACAAAAACACACTCTGCTTTTGAGAAAAGAGCACTCTTCTACTCTACTGTGTTTCCTAGGGGTCCAAACAGTGAGCTTGGTCATAACAAAAGAACTGTGCTTCCTACACACATGGACCATATCTTGTTCAACTCTGCTTAGGAAACTTTCAAGAACAGTAGCTCCTATTCAGTCCAATACACTGCACTTGCGGGGAACAGACGCGAGGGCTATTTGCACTGTGTATGGCAATTGGAGCACAATAGTGACTTGTCTTACCAGAAAACAACTCTTGCTCGTAGGACAAAAAACTGCATGTGACTCAACTCCATTTAGGACTGGGAAACAAACGCTAGCTCGACTTCCAAGAAACACACTCTGCTTTTGAGAAAAGAGCACTCTTCTACTCTACTGTGTTTCCCATGTGTTCCGAAAAGTGAGCTTGCTCAGAACAAAAAAATTGTGCTTCCTACACACACGGCCATATCTCGTTCAAGTCTGCTTAGGAACCTGACAAGAACAGTAGATCCTCTTCAGTCCAATAAACTGTACTTGCTGGGAACAGACGCCAGTGCTATTTGTCCTGTGTAGGGCAATTGCAGCGCAATAGTGACTCTTCTTACCAGAAAACAACTCTTGCTAGTAGGACCAGAAACTGCATGTGATTCAACTCCATTTAGGACTGGGAAACAAACTCTAGCTCGCTTTACAAGATACACACTCTGCTTTTGAGAAAAGAGCACTCTTCTACTCTACTGTGTTTCCTATAGGGCCAGAACAGTGAGCTTGCTCAGAAAAAAAGGAACTGTACTTCCTAAACACACGGGCCATATCTAGTTCAACTCTGCTTAGGAAACTGAGAAGAACAGTACCTCCTCTTCAGTCCAATACACTGTACTTGCTGGGAACAGACGGGAGGGTTATTTGCACTGTGTATGGCAATGGGAGCGCAAGAGTGACTTTCCTTACCACTAAACAACTCTTGCTCGTAGGACCAGAAACTGCATGTTATTCCACTCCATTTAGGACTGGGAAACAAACGCTAGCTCGCCTTACAAGAAACACACTCTGCTTTAGAGAAAAGAGCACTCTTCTACTCTACTGTGTTTCCTATGGGTCCAAACAGTGACCTTGTTCAGAACAAAAGAACTATGCTTCCTACACACACGGACCATATCTAGTTCAACTCTGCTTAGTAAACTGACAAGAACAGTAGCTTTTATTCAGTCCAATACACTGTACTTGCTGGGAAAAGACGCGAGTGCTATTTGTCTTGTGTAGGGCAATGGGAGCGCAATAGTGACTTTCCTTACCAGAAAACAATTCTTGTTCGTAGGACCAGAAACTGCATGTGATTCAACTCCATTTAGGACTAGGAAACAAACGCTAGCTCGTCTTACAAAAACACACTCTGCTTTTGAGAAAAGAGCACTCTTCTACTCTACTGTGTTTCCTGTAGGGCCAGAACAGTGAGCTTGCTCAGAACCTAAGAACTGTGCTTCCTACACACGGGCCATATCTAGTTCCACTCTGCTTAGAAAACTGACAAGAACAGTAGCTCCTCTTCAGTCCGATACACTGTACTTGCTGGGAAGAGACGCGAGAGCTATTTGAACTATGTATAGCAAGGGCAGAGCAATAGTGCCTTTCCTTACCAGAAATCAACTCTTGCTCTTAGGAACAGAAACTGCATGTGATTCAACTCCATTTAGGACTGGGAAACAAACGCTAGCTCGCCTTACAAAAACACACTCTGCTTTTGAGAAAAGAGCACTCTTCTACTCTACTGTGTTTCCTATAGGGCCAGAACAGTGAGCTTGCTCAGAACAAAAGAACTGTGCTTCCTACACACACCGCCATATCTAGTTCAATTCTGCTTAGGAACCTTACAAGAACAGTAGATCCTCTTCATTCCAATACACTGTACTTGCTGGGAAGAGACGCCAGTGCTATTTGTCCGGTGTATGGCAATGGCAGCGCAATAGTGACTCTTCTTACCATAAAACCACTCATGCTCTTAGGACAAGAAACTGCATTTGATTCAACTCCATTTAGGACTGGGAAACAAACGCTAGCTCGCCTTACAAGAAACACACACTGCTTTAGAGAAAAGAGCACTCTTCTACTCTACTGTGTTTCCTATAGGGCCAGAACAGTGAGCTTGCTCAAAACAAAAGAACTGTGCTTCCTACACACGTGCCATAACTAGTTCAACTCTGCTTAGGAAACTGACAAGAACAGTAGCTCCTGTTCAGTCCGATACAGACACGAGTGTTATTTGCACTGTGTATGGCAATGGGAGCACAATAGTGACTTTCCTTACCAGAAAACAACTCTTGCTCATAGGACTAGAAACTGCATGTGATTCAACTCCATTTAGGAATGGGAAACAAGTGCTAGCTCGCCTTACATGAAACACACTCTGCTTTTGAGAAAAGAGCACTCTTCTACTCTACTGTGTTTCCTATGGGGTCCGAACAGTGAGCTTGCTCAGAACGAAAGAACTGTGCTTCCTACACACCCGGGCCGTATCTAGTTCAACTCTGCTTAGGAAACTGACAAGAACAGTAGCTCCTCTTCAGTCCAATACACTTTACTTGCAGGGAACAGACGCGAGTGCTATTTGCACTGTGTATGGCAATTGGAGCACAACAGTGACTCATCTTACCAGAAAACAACTCTTGCTCGTAGGACAAAAAACTGCATGTGACTCAACTCCATTTAGAACTGGGAAACAAACGCTAGCTTGCCTTACAAGAAACACAATCTGCTTTTGAGAAAAGAGCACTCTTCTACTCTACTGTGTTTCCTATGGGGTCCAAACAGTGAGCTTGCTCAGAACAAAATAGCTGTGCTTCCTACACTCACGGACCATATCTAGTTCAACTCTGCTTAGGAAACTGACAAGAACAGTAGCTCCTCTTCAGTCCAATACACTGTACTTGCTGGGAACAGATGCGAGTGCTATTTGCACTGTGTATTACAATGGGAGCGCAATAGTGACTCTTCTTACCAGAAAACAACTCTTGCTCGTAGGACCAGAAACTGCATTGGATTCAACTCTATTTCTGACTGGGAAACAAATACTAGCTCGCCTTACAAGAAACATACTCTGCTTTTGAGAAAAGAGCACTCTTCTACTCTACTATGTTTTCTATAGGGTCCGAACAGTGAGCTTGCTCAGAACAAAAGAACTGTGCATCCTACACACGGGCCATATTTAGTTCAACTCTGCTTAGGAACCTGACAATAACAGTAGCTCCTCTTCATTCCAATACACTGTACTTGCTGGGAACAGACGCGAGGGCTATTTGTAGTGTGTATGGCAAAAGGAGCACAATAGTGACTATTCTAACCAGAAAACAACTCTTGCTCGTAGGACCAGAAACTGCATGTGTATTTCAACTCCATTTAGGAGTGGGAAACAAATGCTAGCTCGCCTTACAAGAAACACACTCTGCTTTTGAGAAAAGAGCACTCTTCTACTCTACTGGGTTTCCTATGGGGTTCGAACAGTGAGCTTGCTCAGAACAAAAGAACTGTGCTTCCTACACACACGGGCCATATCTAGTCAACTCTGATTAAGAAACTTACGAGAACAGTAGCTCCTCTTCAGTCCAATACACTGTACATGCTGGGAACAGACGCGAGTGCTATTTGCACTGTGTACGGCAATGGATGCACAATAGTGACTTCTTACCAGAAAACAACTCTTGCTCTTAGGACCTGAAACTGCATTTGATTCAATCCACTTAGGACTGGGAAACAAACGCTAGCTCGCCTTACAAGAAACACGCTCTGCTTTTGAGAATAGGGCACACAACAACTCTAATGTGTTTCCTATGGGGTCCAAACAGTGAGCTTGCTCAGAACAAAAGAACTGTGCTTCCTACACACAGGTCATATCTAGTTCAACTCTGCTTAGGAAACTGACAAGAACAGTAGCTCTACTTCAGCCCAATACACTGTTATTGCTGGGAACAGACGTGAGTGCTATTTGCACTGTGTATGGCAATGGGAGCACAATAGTGACTTTCCTTACCAGAAAAAACTCTTGCTTGTATGACCAGAAACTGCATGTGTATTTCAACTCCATTTTGGACTGGGAAACAAATGCTAGCTCGCCTTACAAGAAACACACTCTGCTTTTGAGGAAAGAGCACTCTTCTACTCTACTGTGTTTCCTATAGGGCCAGAACAGTGAGCTGGCTGAGAACAAAAAAACTGTGCTTCCTACACACACGGGCCATATCTAGTTCAACTCTGCTTAGGAACCTGACAAGAACAGTAGATCCTCTTCAGTCCAATACACTGTACATGCTGGGAACAGACGCCAGTGCTATTTGCCCTGTGTATGGCAAAGGGAGCGCAATAGTGACTCTTCTAACCAGAAAACAACTCTTGCTCGTAGGACCAGAAACTGCATGTTTATTTCAACTCCATTTAGGACTGGGACACAAAAGCTAGCTCTCCTTACAAGAAACGTACTCTGCTTTTGAGAAAAGAACACTCTTCTACTCTACTGTGTTTCCTTTATGGCCAGAACAGTGAGCTTGCTCAGAACAAAAGAACTGTGCTTCCTACACACATGGCTATATCTAGTTCAACTCTGCTTATGAAACTGAGAAGAACAGTAGATCCTCTTCGGTCCAATACACTGTACTTGCTGGGAACAGACTCCAGTGCTATTTGCCCTGTGTATGACAATGGGAGCGCAAGTGTGACTCTTCTTACCAGAAAACAACTCTTGCTCGTAGGACCAGAAACTGCATGTGATTCAACTCCATTTAGGACTGGGAAACAAACGCTAGCTTCCCTCACAAGAAACACACTCTGCTTCTGAGAAAAGAGCACTCTTCTACTCTACTGTGTTTCCTAAGGGTTCTGAACATTGAGCTTGCTCAGAACAAAAGAACTGTGCTTCCTACACACACGGCCATATCTACTTCAATTCTGCTTAGGAAACTGACAAGAACAGTAGATCCTCTTCAGTCCAATACACTGTACATGCTGGGAACAGATGCCAGTGCTATTTGCCCTGTGTATGAAAATGGGAGCGCAATAGTGACTCTTCTTACCAGAAAACAACTCTTGTTCGTAGGACCGCAAACTGCATATGATTCAACTCCATTTAGGACAGGGAAACAAATGCTAGCTTGCCTTACAAGAAACACACTCTGCTTTTGAGAAAAGAGCACTCTTCTACTCTACTGTGTTTCCTTTAGGGCCAGAATAGTGAGCTTGCTCAGAACAAAAGAACTGTGCTTCCTACACACACGGCCATGTCTAGTTCAACTCTGCTTATGAAACTGACAAGAACAGTAGATCCTCCTCAGTCTAATACAGTGTACTTGCTGGCAACAGACGCCAGTGCTGTTTGCCCTGTGTATGACAATGGGAGCGCAATAGTGACTCTTCTTAGTAGAAAACAACTCTTGCTTGTAGGACCAGAAACTCCATGTGATTCAACTCCATTTAGGACTGGTAAACAAACACTAGCTCACCTTACGAGAAACACGTTCTGCTTTTGAGAAAAGTGCACACTTCTACTCTACTGTGTTTCCTATGGGGTACGAACAGTGTGCTTGCTCAGAACAAAAGAACTGTGCTTCCTACACACAAGTGCCATATCTAGTTCAACTCTGCTTAGGAAACTGACAAGAACAGTAGCTCCTCTTCAGTCCAATACACTGTACTTGCTGGTAACAGACGCCAGTGCTATTTGCACTGTGTATGACAATGGGAGCACAATAGTTACTCTTCTTACCACAAAACAATTCTTTCTTGTAGGAACAGAAACAGCATGTGATTCAACTCCAATTAGGACAGGAAAACAAACGCTAGCTTGCCTTACAAGAAACACACTATGCTTTTGAGAAAAGGGCACTCTTCTACTCTACAGTGTTTTCTATGGGGTCCGACCAGTGAGCTTGCTCAGAACAAAAGAACTGTGCTTCCTACACACACGGCCATATCTACTTCAATTCTGCTTAGGAAACTGACAAGAACATTAGATCCTCTTCAGTCCAATACACTGTACATGCTGGGAACAGACGCCAGTGCTATTTGCCCTGTGTATGACAATGAGAGCACAATAGTGACTCTTCTTAACAGAAAACAACTCTTGCTCATAGGACTGCAAACTGCATGTGATTCAACTCCATTTAGGAGAGGGAAACAAACGCTGGTTCGCCTTACAAGAAACACACTATGCTTTTGAGAAAAGAGCACTCTTCTACTATACTGTGTTTCCTTTAGGGCCAGAATAGTGAGCTTGCTCAGAACAAAAAAACTGTGCTTCCTACACACACGGCCATATCTAGTTCAACTGTGCTTATGAAACTGACAAGAACAGTAGATCCTCCTCAGTCCAATACAGTGTACTTGCTGGAACAGACGCCAGTGCTGTTTGCCCTGTGTATGACAATGGGAACGCAATAGTGACTCTTCTTACCAGAAAACAACTCTTGCTCGTAGGACCAAAAACTGCATTTGATTCAACTCCATTTAGGACTGGGAAACAAACGCTAGCTCACCTTACAAAAAACACACTCTGCTTTTAAGAAAAGAGCACTTTTCTACTCTACATTGTTTCCTAGAGGGCCAGAACAGTGAGCTTGCTCAGAACAAAAGAACTGTGCTTCCTACACTTACGGGCCATATCTAGTTCAACTCTGCTTAGGAACCTGCCAAGAACAGTAGATCCTCTTCAGTCAAATGCACTTTACTTGCTGGGAACAGACACGAGTGCTATTTGCACTGTGTATGGCAATGGGAGCGCAAAAGTGACTTTCCTTACCAGAAAACAAGTCTTGCCCGTAGGACCTGAAACTGCATGTGATTCAAGTCCATTTAGGACTGGGAAACAAACGCTAGCTCGCCTTACAAGAAACACACTCTGCTTTTGAGGAAAGAGCACTCTTCTACTCTTCTGTGTTTCCTATAGGGCCAGAACAGTGAGCTTGCTGAGTAGAAAAGAACTGTGCTTCCTACACACATGGGCCATATCTAGTTCAACTCTGCTTAGGAACCTGACAAGAAGAGTAGATCCTCTTCAGTCCAATACACTGAACATGCTGGGAACAGATGCCAGTGCTATTTGCTCAGTGTATGACAATTGGAGCGCAAAAGTGACTCTTATTACCAGAAAAAACTGTTGCTCATAGGACCATAAACTGCATGTGATTCAACTCCATTTAGGACTGGGAAACAAATGCTAGCTCTCCTTACAAGAAACACACTCTGCTTTTGAGAAAAAAGCACTCTTCTACACTACTGTGTTTCCTATAGGGCCAGAATAGTGAGCTTGCTCAGAACAAAAGAACTGTGCTTCCAACACACAAGGCCATATCTAGTTCAATTCTGCTTACGAAACTGACAACAACAGTAGATCCTCTTCAGTCCAATACACTGTACATGCTGGGAACAGACGCCAGTGCTATTTGCCCTGTGTATGACAATGGGAGCGCAATAGTGACTCTTCTTAACAGAAAACAACTCTTGCTCGTAGGACCGCAAACTGCATGTGATTCAACTCCATTTAGGAGAGGGAAACAAACGCTAGCTCGCCTTACAAGAAACACACTATGCTTTTGAGAAAAGAGCACTCTTCTACTCTACTGTATATCCTTTAGGGCCAGAATAGTGAGCTTGCTCAAAACAAAAGAATTGTGCTTCCTACACACACGGCCATATCTAGTTCAACTGTGCTTATGAAACTGACAAGAACAGTAGATCCTCCTCAGTCCAATACAGTGTACTTGCTGGGAACAGACACCAGTGCTGTTTGCCCTGTGTATGACAATGGGAGCGCAATAGTGACTCTTCTTACCAGAAAACAACTCTTGCTCATAGGACCAGAATCTGCATGCAATTCAACTCCATTTCTGACTGGGAAACAAACACTAGCTCGCCTTACAAGAAACAAACCCTGCTTTTGAGAAAAGAGCACTCTTCTACTCTACTATGTTTTCTATGGGGTCCGAACAGTGAGCTTGCTCAGAACAAAAGAACTGTGCATCCTACACACGGGCCATATTTAGTTCAAATCTGCTTAGGAACCTGACAAGAACAGTAGCTCCTCTTCAGTCCAATACACTGTACTTGCTGGGAACAGACACGAGGGCTATTTGTACTATGTATGGCAAAAGGAGCACAATAGTGACTATTCTAACCAGAAAACAACTCTTGCTCGTAGGATCAGAAACTGCATGTGTATTTCAACTCCATTTAGGAGTGGGAAACAAATGCTAGCTCGCCTTACAAGAAACACACTCTGCTTTTGAGAAAAGAGCGCTCTTCTACTCTACTGGGTTTCCTATGGGGTTCGAACAGTGAGCTTGCTCAGAACAAAAGAACTGTGCTTCCTACACACACGGGCCATATCTAGTCAACTCTGATTAGGAAACTTACGAGAACAGTAGCTCCTCTTCAGTCCAATACACTGTACATGCTGGGAACAGACGCGAGTGCTATTTGCACTGTGTACGGCAATGGATGCACAATAGTGACTTCTTACCAGAAAACAACTCTTGCTCTTAGGACCTGAAACTGCATTTGATTCAATCCACTTAGGACTGGGAAACAAACGCTAGCTCGCCTTACAAGAAACACGCACTGCTTTTGAGAATAGGGCACACAACTACTCTAATGTGTTTCCTATGGGGTCCAAACAGTGAGCTTGCTCAGAACAAAAGAACTGTGCTTCCTACACACGTGTCATATCTAGTTCAACTCTGCTTAGGACACTGACAAGAACAGTAACTCTACTTCAGCCCAATACACTGTTATTGCTGGGAACAGACGTGAGTGCTATTTGCACTGTGTATGGCAATGGGAGCACAATAGTGACTTTCCTTATCAGAAAAAACTCTTGCTTGTATGACCAGAAACTGCATGTGTATTTCAACTCCATTTTGGACTGGGAAACAAATGCTAGCTCGCCTTACAAGAAACACACTCTGCTTTTGAGGAAAGAGCACTCTTCTACTCTACTGTGTTTCCTATAGGGCCAGAACAGTGAGCTGGCTGAGAACAAAAGAACTGTGCTTCCTACACACACGGGCCATATCTAGTTCAACTCTGCTTAGGAAACTGCCAAGAACAGTAGATCCTCTTTAGTCAAATACACTTTACTTGCTGGGAACAGACGCGAGTGCTATTTGCACTGTGTATGGCAATGGGAGCGCCAAAGTGACTTTCCTTATCAGAAAACAACTCTTGCTTTTAGGACCAGAAATGCATGTGACTCAACTCCATTTAAGACTGGGAAATAAACGCTAGCTCGCCTTACAAGAAACATGCTCTGCTTTTGAGAATAGAGCACTATTCTACTCTACTGGTTTTCATATGCGTTACAAACAGTGAGCTTGCTCAGAACAAAAGAACTGTGCTTCCTACACACACGGGTCATATCTAGTTCAACTCTGCATAGGAAACTGACATGAACAGTAGCTCCTCTTCAGTCCAATACACTGTACTTGCTGGGAACAGACGCGAGTGCTATTTGCACTGTGTTTGGCAATGGGAGCGCAATAGTGACTTTCCTTACCAGAAAACAACTCTTGCTCGTAGGACCTGAAACTGCATGTGATTCAAGTGCATTTAGGACTGGGAAACAAACGCTAGCTCGCCTTACAAGAAACACACTCTGCTTTTGAGGAAAGAGCACTCTTTTACTCTACTGTGTTTCCTATAGGGCCAGAACAGTAAGCTTGCTGTGTAGAAAAGAACTGTGCTTCCTACACACATGGGCCATATCTAGTTCAACTCTGCTTAGGAACCTGACAAGAACAGTAGATCCTCTTCAGTCCAATACATTGTACATGCTAGGAACAGACGCCAGTGCTATTTGCCCAGTGTATGACAATTGGAGCGCAAAAGTGACTCTTATTACCAGAAAAAACTCTTGCTCATAGGACCAGAAACTGCATGTGATTCAACTCCATTTAGGACAAGGAAACAAATGCTAGCTCACCTTACAAGAAACACACTCTGCTTTTGAGAAAAGAGCACTCTTCTACTCTACTGGGTTTCCTATGGGGTTCGAACAGTGAGCTTGCTCAGAACAAAAGAACTGTGCTTCCTACACACACGGGCCATATCTAGTTCAACTCTGCTTAAAAAACTGACAAGAACAGTAGCTCCTCTTCAGACCAATACACTGTACTTGCGTTAAACAAACGCGAGTGCTATTTGTACTGTGTATGGCAATGGGAGCGCAATAGTGACTCTTCTTACCAGAAAACAACTCTTGCTCATAGGATCAGAAACTGCATTTGATTCAACTCCATTTAGGACTGAGAAACAAACGCTAGCTCACCTTACAAGAAACACACTCTGCTTTTGAGAATAGGGCACACATCTACTCTACTGTGTTTCCTATGGGGTCTAAACAGTGAGCTTGCTCATAACAAAAGAACTGTGCTTCCTACACACACGGGTCATATCTAGTTCAACTCTGCTTAGGAAACTGACAAGAACAGTAGCTCCTCTTCAGTCCAATACACTGTACTTGCTGGGAACAGACGCGAGTGCTATTTGCACTGTGTATGGCAATGGGAGCGCAATAGTGACTCTTCTTAGCAGAAAACAACTCTTGCTTGTAGGACCAGAAACTGCATGTGATTCAACTCCATTTAGGACTGGGAAACAAACGCTAGCTCTCCTTACAAGAAACATACTCTGCTTTTGAGAAAAGAGCACTCTTCTACTCTTCTGTGTTTCCTATAGGGCCAGAACAGTGAACTTGCTCAGAACAAAAGAACTGTGATTCCTATCACAGGGGCCATATCTAGTTCAACTCTGCTTAGGAAACTGACAAGAACAGTAGCTCCTCTTCAGTCCAATAGTCTGTACATGCTGGGAACAGACGCCATTGCTAATTGCACTGTGTATGGCAATGGGAGCTCAATAGTGACTCTTCTTACCAGAAAAAAACTCTTGCTCGTAGGACCAGAAACTGCATGGGATTCAACTCCATTTAGGACTGGGAAACAAACGCTAGCTCGCCTTACCAGAAACACACTCTGCTTTTGAGAAAAGAGCACTCTTCTACTTTACTGTGTTTCCTATAGGGCCAGAACAGTGAGCTTGCTCAGAACAAAAGAACTGTGCTTCCTAAACACACGGGCCATATCTAGTTCAACTCTGCTTAGGAAACTTAGAAGAAAAGTAGCTCTTCTTCAGTCCAATACACTGTACATGCTGGGAACAGACGCGAGTGCAATTTGCACTGTATACGGCAATGAGAGCACAATAGTGACATTCCACCCCAGAAAACAACTCTTGCTCATAGGACCAAAAACTGCATGTGATTCAACTCCATTTAGAACTGGGAAATAAATGTTAGCTCGCCTTACAAGAAACACACTCTGCTTTTGAGAAAAGAGCAGTCTCCTACTCTACTGTGTTTCCTATAGGGCCAGAACAGTGATATTGCTCAGAACAAAAGAACTGTGCTTCCTACACACACGGGCCATATCTAGTTCAACTCTCCTTAGGAAACTGAAAAGAACAGTAGATCCTCTTCAGTCCAATACACTGTACTTGCTGGGAACAGACGCCAGTGCTATTTGCAGTGTGTATGGCAATGGGAGCGCAATAGTGACTCTTCTTACCAGAAAAAGCTCTTGCTCATAGGACCAGAAACTGCATGGGATTCAACTCCATTTCTGACTGGGAAACAAACACTAGCTCGCCTTTCAAGAAACACACTCTGCTTTTGATAAAACGGCACTCTTCTACTCTACTGTGTTTCCTATGGGTCCGAACAGTGAGCTTGCTCAGAACAAAAGAACTGTGCTTCCTACACACACGGGCCATATCTGGTTCAACTCTGCTTAGGAAACTGACAAGAGAAGTAGCTCCTCTTCAGTCCAATACACTGTACTTGCTGGGAACAGATGCGCGTGCTATTTGCAATGTGTATGGCAATGGGAGCGCAATAGTGACTTTCCTTACCAGAAAGCAACTCTTGCTCATAGGACCAAAAACTGCATGTGATTCAACTCCATTTAGGACTGGGAAACAAACGCTAGCTCGCCTTACAATTAGCACACTCTGCTTTTGAGGAAGGAGCACTCATCTACTCTACTGTTTTTCCTTTAGCGCGAGAACAGTGAGCTTGCTCAGAACAAAAAAACTGTGCTTCCTACACACATGGCCATATCTAGTTCAATTCTGCTTAGGAAACTGACAAGAACAGCAGATCCTCTTAAGTCCAATACACTGTACTTGCTGGGAAGAGACGCGAGTGCTATTTGCCCTGTGTATGACAATGGGAATGCAATAGTGACTCTTCTTACCAGAAAACAACTCTTGCTTGTAGGACCAGAAACTGCATGTGATTCAACTCCATTTAGGACTGGGAAACAAACGCTAGCTCGCCTTACAAGAAACACACTCTGCTTTTGAGAAAAGAGCACTCTTCTACTCTACTGTGTTTCCTATGGGGTCCAAACAGTGAGCTTGCTCAGAACAAAACAACTGTGCTTCCTACACACACGAGCCATATCAAGTTCAACTCTGCTTAGGAAACTGACAAGAACAGTAGCTCCTCTTCAGTCCAATACACTGTACTTGCTGGGAACAGATGCGAGTGCTATTTGCACTGTGTATGACAATGGAAGCGCAATAGTGACTCTTCTTACCCGAAAACAACTCTTGCTCGTAGGACCAGAAACTGCATGTGATTCAACTCCATTTAGGACTGGGAAACAAACGCTAGCTCGCCTTACTAGAAACACACTCTGCTTTTGAGAAAAGAGCACTCTTCTACTCTACTGTGTTTTCTATGGGGTCCGAACAGTGAGCTTGCTCAGAACAAAAGAACTGTGCATCCTACACACGGGCCATAATTATTTCAACTCTGCTTAGGAACCTGACAAGAACAGTAGCTCCTCTTCAGTCCAATACAGTATACTTGCTGGGAACAGACGCGAGGGCTATTTGTACTGTGTATGGCAAAAGGAGCGCAATAGTGACTATTCTAACCAGAAAACAACTCCTGCTCTTAGGACCAGAAACTGCATGTGTATTTCAACTCCAGTTAGGACTGGGAAACAAATGCTAGCTCGCCTTACAAGAAACACACTCTGCATTTGAGAAAAGAGCTCTCTTCTACTCTACTGTGTTTCCTATGGGGTTCGAACAGTGAGCTTGCTCAGAACAAAAGAAATGTGCTTCCTACACACACGGGCCATATCTAGTTCAACTCTGATTAGGAAACTTACGAGAACAGTAGCTCCTCTTCAGTCCAATACACTGTACATGCTGGGAACAGACGCGAGTGCTACTTGCACTGTGTACGGCAATGGATACACAATAGTGACTTCTTCCCAGAAAACAACTCTTGCTCTTAGGACCTGAAACTGCATTTGATTCAATCCACTTAGGACTGGGAAACAAACGCTAGCTCGCCTTACAAGAAACACGCTCTGCTTTTGAGAATAGGGCACACAACTACTCTACTGTGTTTCCTATGGGGTCCAAACAGTGAGCTTGCTCAGAACAAAAGAACTGTGCTTCCTACACACGGGTCATATCTAGTTCAACTCTGCTTAGGAAACTGACAAGAACAGTAGCTCTACTTCAGCCCAATACACTGTTATTGCTGGGAACAGACGTGAGTGCTATTTGCACTGTGTATGGCAAAGGGAGCACAATAGTGACTTTCCTTACCAGAAAAAACTGTTGCTTGTATGACCAGAAACTGCATGTTTATTTCAACTCCATTTAGGACTGGGAAACAAAAGCTAGCTCTCCTTACAAGAAATGTACTCTGCATTTGAGAAAAGAGCACTCTTCTACTCTACTGTGTTTCCTTTATGGCCAGAACAGTGAGCTTGCTCAGAACAAAAGAACTGTGCTTCCTACCCACATGGCTATATCTAGTTCAACTCTGCTTATGAAACTGACAAGAACAGTAGATCCTCTTCGGTCCAATACACTGTAATTGCTGGGAACAGACTCCAGTGCTATTTGCCCTGTGTATGACAATGGGAGCGCAAGTGTGACTCTTCTTACCAGAAAACAACTCTTGCTCGTAGGACCAGAAACTGCATGTGATTCAACTCCATTTAGGACTGGGAAACAAACGCTAGCTTCACTCACAAGAAACACACTCTGCTTCTGAGAAAAGGGCACTCTTCTACTCTACTGAGTTTCCTTAGGGTTCTGAACATTGAGATTGCTCAGAACAAAAGAACTGTGCTTCCTACACACACGGCCATATCTACTTCAATTCTGCTTAGGAAACTGACAAGAACAGTAGATCCTCTTCAGTCCAATACACTGTACATGCTGGGAACAGATGCCAGTGCTATTTGCCCTGTGTATGAAAATGGGAGCGCAATAGTGACTGTTCTTACCAGAAAACAACTCTTGTTCGTAGGACCGCAAACTGCATGTGATTCAACTCCATTTAGGACAGGGAAACAAATGCTAGCTTGCCTTACAGGAAACACACTCTGCTTTTGAGAAAAGAGCACTCTTCTACTCTACTGTGTTTCCTTTAGGGCCAGAATAGTGAGCTTGCTCAGAACAAAAGAACTGTGCTTCCTACACACACGGCCATGTCTAGTTCAACTCTGCTTATGAAACTGACAAGAACAGTAGATCCTCCTGAGTCTAATACAGTGTACTTGTTGTCAACAGACGCCAGTGCTGTTTGCCCTGTGTATGACAATGGGCGCGCAATAGTGACTCTTCTTAGTAGAAAACAACTCTTGCTCGTAGAACCAGAAACTCCATGGGATTCAACTCCATTTAGGACTGGTAAACAAACACCAGCTCGCCTTACAAGAAACACATTCTGCTTTCTAAAAAAGAGCACTCTTCTACTCTACTGTTTTTCCTATAGGGCCAGAACAGTGTGCTTGCTAGAACAAAAGAACTGTGCTTCCAACACACACGGGCAAAATCTAGTTCAACTCTGCTTAGGAAACTGACAGGAACAGTAGCTCCTCTTCAGTCCAATACACTGTACTTGCTGGGAACAGACGCGAGTGCTATTTGCACTGTGAACAGCAATGGGAGCACAATAGTGATTCTTCTTACCAGAAAACAACTCTTGCTCTAAGGACCAGAAACTGCATGTTATTCAACTCCATTTAGGACTGGGAAACAAACGCTAGCACGCCTTACAAGAAACACGCTATGCTTTTGAGAAAAGTGCACACTTCTACTCTACTGTGTTTCCTATGGGGTACGAACAGTGTGCTTGCTCGGAACAAAAGAACTGTGCTTCCTACACACAAGTGCCATATCTAGTTCAACTCTGCTTAGGAAACTGACAAGAACAGTAGCTCCTCTTCAGTCCAATACACTGTACTTGCTGGTAACAGACGCCAGTGCTATTTGCACTGTGTATGACAATGGGAGCGCAATAGTGACTCTTCTTACCACAAAACAATTCTTGCTTGTTGGAACAGAAACTGCATGTGATTCAACTCCATTTAGGACTGGGAAACAAACGCTAGCTCGCCTTACAAGAAAGACACTCTGCTTTTGAGAAAAGAGCAATCTTCTACTCTACTGTGTTTCCTATAGGGACAGAATAGTGAGCATGCTCAGAACAAAAGAACTGTGCTTCCTACACACACGGGCCATATCTAGTTCAATTCTGCTTAGGAAACTGACAAGAGCACTAGAACCTCTTCAGTCTAATACACTGTACATGCTGGGAACATACGCCAGTGCTATTTGCCCTGTGTATGACAATGGGAGCACAATAGTGACTCTTCTTACCAGAAAACAACTCTTGCTCGTAGGACCAGAAACTGCATGTGATTAAACTCCATTTAGGACTGGGAAACAAATGCTATCTCGCCTTACAAGAAACACACTTTGCTTTTGAGAAAAGAGCAGTCTTCTACTCTACTGTTTTTTCTATGGGGTCCGAACAGTGAGCTTGCTCAGAACAAAAGAACTGTGCTTCCTACACACACAGGCCATATCTAGTTCAACTCTGCTTAGGAAACTGACAAGAACAGTTGCTCCTCTTCAGTCCAATAGTCTGTACATGCTGGGAACAGACACCATTGCTAATTGCACTGTGCATGGCAATGGGAGCTCAATAGTGACTCTTCTTACCAGAAAAAAACTCTTGCTCGTAGGACCAGAAACTGCATGGAATTCAACTCCATTTAGGACTGGGAAACAAACGCTAGCTCGCCTTACAATTAACACAGTCTGCTTTTGAGAAAAGAGCACTCTTCTACTTTACTGTGTTTCCTATAGGGCCAGAACAGTGAGCTTGCTCAGAACAAAAGAACTGTACTTCCTACACACACGGGCCATACCTAGTTCAACTCTCCTTAGGAAACTGAAAAGAACGGTAGATCCTCTTCAGTCCAATACACTGTACTTGCTGGGAACAGACGCCAGTGCTATTTGCAGTGTGTATGGCAATGGGAGCGCAATAGTGACTCTTCTTATCAGAAAAAGCTCTTGCTCATAGGACCAGAAACTGCATGGGATTCAACTCCATTTCTGACTGGGAAACAAACACTAGCTCGCCTTTCAAGAAACACACTCTGCTTTTGATAGAACGGCACTCTTCTACTCTACTGTGTTTCCTATGGGTCCGAACAGTGAGCTTGCTCAGAACAAAAGAACTGTGCTTCCTACACACACGGGCCATATCTGGTTCAACTCTGCTTAGGAAACTGACAAGAGAAGTAGCTCCTCTTCAGTCCAATACACTGTACTTGCTGGGAACAGATGCGCGTGCTATTTGCAATGTGTATGGCAATGGGAGCACAATAGTGACTTTCCTTACCAGAAAGCAACTCTTGCTCATAGGACCAAAAACTGCATGTGATTCAACTCCATTTAGGACTGGGAAACAAACGCTAGCTTCCCTCACAAGAAACACACTCTGCTTCTGAGAAAAGGGCACTCTTCTACTCTACTGTGTTTCCTTAGGGTTCTGAACATTGAGCTTGCTGGGAACAAAAGAACTGTGCTTCCTACACACACGGCCATATCTAGTTCAATTCTGCTTAGGAAACTGAAAGAACAGTAGATCCTCTTCAGTCCAATACACTATACATGCTGGGAACGGATGCCAGTGCTATTTGCCCTGCGTATGAAAATGGGAGCGCAATAGTGACTCTTCTTACCAGAAAACAACTCTTGTTCGTAGGACCGCAAACTGCATGTGATTCAACTCCATTTAGGACAGGGAAACAAATGCTAGCTTGCCTTACAGGAAACACACTCTGCTTTTGAGAAAAGAGCACTCTTCTACTCTACCGTGTTTCCTTTAGGGCCAGAATAGTGAGCTTGCTCAGAACAAAAGAACTGTGCTTCCTACACAGGGCCATGTGTAGTTCAACTCTGCTTATGAAACTGACAAGAACAGTAGCTCCTCTTCAGTCCAATACACTGTACTTGCTGGTAACAGACGCCAGTGCTATTTGCACTGTGTATGACAATGGGAGCGCAATAGTGACTCTTCTTACCACAAAACAATTCTTGCTTGTAGGAACAGAAACTGCATGTGATTCAACTCCATTTAGGACTGGGAAACAAACGCTAGCTCGCCTTACAAGAAAGACACTCTGCTTTTGAGAAAAGAGCAATCTTCTACTCTACTGTGTTTCCTATAGTGCCAGAATAGTGAGCATGCTCAGAACAAAAGAACTGTGCTTCCTACACACACAGGCCATATCTAGTTCAATTCTGCTTAGGAAACTGACAAGAGCAGTAGAACCTCTTCAGTCTAATACACTGTACATGCTGGGAACATACGCCAGTACTATTTGCCCTGTGTATGACAATGGGAGCACAATAGTGACTCTTCTTACCAGAAAACAACTCTTGCTCGTAGGACCAGAAACTGCATGTGATTAAAATCCATTTAGGACTGGGAAACAAATGCTATCTCGCCTTACAAGAAACACACTTTGCTTTTGAGAAAAGAGCAGTCTTCTACTCTACTGTTTTTTCTATGGGGTCCGAACAGTGAGCTTGCTCAGAACAAAAGAACTGTGCTTCCTACACACACAGGCCATATCTAGTTCAACTCTGCTTAGGAAACTGACAAGACCAGTAGCTCCTCTTCAGTCCAATACACTGTACTTGCTGGAACAGACGCGAGGGCTATTTGCACTGTGTATGGCAAAGGGAGCACAATGGTGACTCTTCTTACCAGAAAACAACTCTTGCTCATAGGACCAAAAACTGCATTTGATTCAACTCCATTTAGGACTGAGAAACAAACGCTAGCTCACCTTACAAAAAACACACTCTGCTTTTGAAAAAAGAGCACTTTTCTACTCTACTTTGTTTCCTCGAGGGCCAGAACAGTGAGCTTGCTCAGAACAAAAGAACTGTGCTTCCTACACTTACGGGCCATATCTAGTTCAACTCTGCTTTGTAACCTGCCAAGAACAGTAGATCCTCTTCAGTCAAATACACTTTACTTGCTGGGAACAGACGCGAGTGCTATTTGCACTGTGTATGGCAATGTGAGCGCCAAAATGACTTTCCTTACCAGAAAACAACTCTTGCTTTTAGGACCAGAAATGCATGTGACTCAACTCCATTTAAGACTGGGAAATAAACGCTAGCTCGCCTTACAAGAAACACGCTCTGCTTTTGAGAACAGAGCACTATTCTACTCTACTGGGTTTCATATGCGTTCCAAACAGTGAGCTTGCTCAGAACAAAAGAACTGTGCTTCCTACACACACGGGTCATATCTAGTTCAACTCTGCTTAGGAAACTGACAAGAACAGTAGCTCCTCTTCAGTCCAATACACTGTACTTGCTGGGAACAGACGCGAGTGCTATTTACACTGTGTATGGCAATGGGAGCGCAATAGTGACTTTCCTTACCAGAAAACAACTCTTGCTCGTAAGACCTGAAACTGCATGTGATTCAAGTGCATTTAGGACTGGGAAACAAACGCTAGCTCGCCTTACAAGAAACACACTCAGCTTTTGAGGAAAGAGCACTCTTCTACTCTACTGTGTTTCCTATAGGGCCAGAACAGTGAGCTTGCTGAGTAGAAAAGAACAGTGCTTCCTACACACATGGGCCATATCTTGTTCAACTCTGCTTAGGAACCTGACAAGAACAGTAGATCCTCTTCAGTCCAATACATTGTACATGCTAGGAACAGACGCCAGTGCTATTTGCCCAGTGTATGACAATTGGAGCGCAAAAGTGACTCTTATTACCAGAAAAAACTCTTGCTCATAGGACCAGAAACTGCATGTGATTCAACTCCATTTAGGACTGGGAAACAAACGATAGCTCGCCTTAGAAGAAACACACTCTGCTTTTGAGGAAAGAGCACTCTTCTACTCTACTGTGTTTCCTATAGGGCCAGAACAGTGAGCTTGCTGAGTAGAAAAGAACAGTGCTTCCTACACACACGGGCCATATCTAGTTCAACTCTGCTTAAAAAACTGACAAGAACAGGAGCTCCTCTTCAGACCAATACACTGTACTTGCGTTAAACAAACGCGAGTGCTATTTGTACTGTGTATGGCAATGGGAGCGCAATAGTGACTCTTCTTACCAGAAAACAACTCCTGCTCATAGGACCAGAAACTGCATTTGATTCAACTCCATTTAGGACTGAGAAACAAATGCTAGCTCACCTTACAAGAAACACACTCTGCTTTTGAGAATAGGGCACACATCTACTCTACTGTGTTTCCTATGGGGTCTAAACAGTGAGCTTGCTCATAACAAAAGAACTGTGCTTCCTACACACACGGGTCATATCTAGTTCAACTCTGCTTAGGAAACTGACAAGAACAGTAGCTCCTCTTCAGTCCAATACACTGTACTTGCTGGGAACAGACGCGAGTGCTATTTGCACTGTGTATGGCAATGGGAGCGCAATAGTGACTCTTCTTAGCAGAAAACAACTCTTGCTTGTAGGACCAGAAACTGCATGTGATTCAACTCCATTTAGGACTGGGAAACAAACGCTAGCTCTCCTTACAAGAAACATACTCTGCTTTTGAGAAAAGAGCACTCTTCTACTCTTCTGTGTTTCCTATAGGGCCAGAACAGTGAACTTGCTCAGAACAAAAGAACTGTGATTCCTATCACAGGGGCCATATCTAGTTCAACTCTGCTTAGGAAACTGACAAGAACAGTAGCTCCTCTTGAGTCCAATAGTCTGTACATGCTGGGAACAGACGCCATTGCTAATTGCACTGTGTATGGCAATGGGAGCTCAATAGTGACTCTTCTTACCAGAAAAAAACTCTTGCTCGTTGGACCAGAAACTGCATGGGATTCAACTCCATTTAGGACTGGGAAACAAACGCTAGCTCGCCTTACAATTAACACACTCTGCTTTTGAGAAAAGAGCACTCTTCTACTCTACTGTGTTTTTTATAGGGCCAGAACAGTGAGCTTGCTCAGAACAAAAGAACTGTACTTCCTACACACACGGGCCATATCTAGTTCAACTCTGCTTAGGAAACTTAGAAGAAAAGTAGCTCTTCTTCAGTCCAATACACTGTACATGCTGGGAACAGACGCGAGTGAATTTGCACTGTATACGGCAATGAGAGCACAATAGTGACATTCCACCCCAGAAAACAACTCTTGCTCATAGGACCAAAAACTGCATGTGATTCAACTCCATTTAGAACTGGGAAATAAATGCTAGCTCGCCTTACAAGAAACACACTCTGCTTTTGAGAAAAAAGCAGTCTCCTACTCTACTGTGTTTCCTATAAGGCCAGAACAGTGATATTGCTCAGAACAAAAGAACTGTGCTTCCTACACACACGGGCCATATCTAGTGCAACTCTCCTTAGGAAACTGAAAAGAACAGTAGATCCTCTTCAGTCCAATACACTGTACTTGCTGGGAACAGACGCCAGTGCTATTTGCAGTGTGTATGGCAATGGGAGCGCAATAGTGACTCTTCTTACCAGAAAAAGCTCTTGCTCATAGGACCAGAAACTGCATGCGATTGAACTCCATTTCTGACTGGGAAACAAACACTAGCTCGCCTTTCAAGAAACACACTCTGCTTTTGATAAAAGGGCACTCTTCTACTCTACTGTGTTTCCTATGGGTCCGAACAGTGAGCTTGCTCAGAACAAAAGAACTGTGCTTCCTACACACACGGGAAATATCTGGGTCAACTCTGCTTAGGAAACTGACAAGAACAGTAGCTCCTCTTCAGTCCAATACACTGTTATTGCTGGGAACAGACGTGAGTGCTATTTGCACTGTGTATGGCAATGGGAGCACAATAGTGACTTTCCATACCAGAAAAAACTCTTGCTTGTATGACCAGAAACTGCATGTGTATTTCAACTCCATTTAGGACTGGGAAACAAATGCTAGCTCGCCTTACAAGAAACACACTCTGCTTTTGAGGAAAGAGCACTCTTCTACTCCTCTGTGTTTCCTATAGGGCCAGAACAGTGAGCTTGCTGAGAACAAAAAAACTGTGCTTCCTACACACGGGCCACATCTAGTTCAACTCTGCTTAGGAACATGAGAAGAACAGTATTTCCTCCAGTCCAATACACTGTACATGCTGGGAACAGACGCCAGTGCTATTTGCCCTGTGTATGGCAAAGGGAGCGCAATAGTGACTCTTCTAACCAGAAAACAACACTTGCTCGTAGGACCAGAAACTGCATGTTTATTTCAACTCCATTTAGGACTGGGAAACAAAAGCTAGCTCTCCTTACAAGAAACGTACTCTGCTTTTGAGAAAAGAGCACTCTTCTACTCTACTGTTTTTCCTTTAGGGCCAGAACAGTGAGCTTGCTCAGAACAAAAGAACTGTGCTTCCTACACACATGGCCATATCTAGTTCAACTCTGCTTAGGAAACTGAAAAGAACAGTAGATCCTCTTCAGTTCAATGCACTGTACTTGCTGGGAACAGACGCCAGTGCTATTTGCAGTGTGTATGGCAATGGGAGCGCAATAGTGACTCTTCTTACCAGAAAAAGCTCTTGCTCATAGGACCAGAAACTGTATGGGATTCAACTCCATTTCTGACTGGGAAACAAACACTAGCTCGCCTTTCAAGAAACACACTGTGCTTTTGATAAAAGGGCACTCGTCTACTCTACTGTGTTTCCTATGGGTCCGAAAAGTGAGCTTGCTCAGAACAAAAGAACTGTGCTTCCTACACACACGGGAAATATCTGGGTCAACTCTGCTTAGGAAACTGACAAGAACAGTAGCTCCTCTTCAGTCCAATACACTGTACTTGCTGGGAACAGACGCGAGGGCTATTTGCAATGTGTATGGCAATGGGAGCGCAATAGTGACTTTCCTTACCAGAAAGCAACTCTTGCTCATAGGACCAAAAACTGCATGTGATTCAACTCCATTTAGGACTGGGAAACAAACGCTAGCTCGCCTTACAAGTAGCACACTCTGCTTTTGAGGAAGGAGCACTCATTTACTCTACCTTTTTTCCTTTAGCGCGAGAACAGTGAGCTTGCTCAGAACAAAAGAACTGTGCTTCCTACACACATGGCCATATCTGGTTCAATTCTGCTTAGGAAACTGACAAGAACAGCAGATCCTCTTCAGTCCAATACACTGTACTTGCTGGGAAGAGACGCGAGTGCTATTTGCCCTGTGTATGACAATGGGAATGCAATAGTGACTCTTCTTACCAGAAAACAACTCTTGCTCGTAGGACCAGAAACTGCATGTGATTCAACTCCATTTAGGACTGGGAAACAAACGCTAGCTCGCCTTACAAGAAACACACTCTGCTTTTGAGAAAAGAGCACTCTTCTACTCTACTGTGTTTCCTATGTGGTCCGAACAGTGAGCTTGCTCAGAACAAAACAACTGTGCTTCCTACACACACGAGCCATATCAAGTTCAACTCTGCTTAGGAAACTGACAAGAACAGTAGCTCCTCTTCAGTCCAATACACTGTACTTGCTGGGAACAGAGGCGAGTGCTATTTGTACTGTGTATGACAATGGAAGCACAATAGTGACTCTTCTTACCAGAAAACAACTCTTGTTCGTAGGACCAGAAACTGCATGGGATTCAACTCCATTTCTGACTGGGAAACAAACACTAGCTCGCCTTACAAGAAACATACTCTGCTTTTGAGAAAAGAGCACTCTTCTACTCTACTGTGTTTTCTATGGGGTCCGAACAGTGAGCTTGCTCAGAACAAAAGAACTGTGCATCCTACACACGGGCCATATTTATTTCAACTATGCTTAGGAACCTGACAAGAACAGTAGCTCCTCTTCAGTCCAATACACTATACTTGCTGGGAACAGACGCGAGGGCTATTTGTACTGTGTATGGCAAAAGGAGCGCAATAGTGACTATTCTAACCAGAAAACAACTCTTGCTCTTAGGACCAGAAATTGCATGTGTATTTCAACTCCATTTAGGACTGGGAAACAAATGCTAGCTCGCCTTACAAGAAACACACTCTGATTTGAGAAAAGAGCTCTCATCTACTCTACTGTGTTTCCTATGGGGTTCGAAGAGTGAGCTTGCTCAGAACAAAAGAACTGTGCTTCCTACACACGGGCCATATCTAGTTCAACTCTGATTAGGAAATTTACGAGAACAGTAGCTCCTCTTCAGTCCAATAGAGTGTACTTGCTGGGAACAGATGCGCGTGCTATTTGCAATGTGTATGGCAATGGGAGCTCAATAGTGACTTTCCTTCCCAGAAAGCAACTCTTGCTCATAGGACCAAAAACTGCATGTGATTCAACTCCATTTAGGACTGGGAAACAAACACTAGGTCGCCTTACAAGAAACACACTCTGCTTTTGAGAAAAGAGCACTCTTCTACTCTACTGTGTTTCCTATGGGGTCCGAACAATGAGCTTGCTCAGAACAAAAGATCTGTGCTTCCTACACACACGGGCCATATCTAGTTCAAATCCGCTTAGGAAACTGACAAGAACAGTAGCGACTCTTCAGTTCAATATTCTGTACTTGCTGGGAACACACGCGAGTGCTATTTGCACTGTGTTTGGCAATGGGAGCGCAATAGTGACTTTCCTTACCAGAAAACAATTCTTGCTCGTAGGACCAGAAACTGCATGGGATTCAACTCCATTTCGGACTGGGAAACAAACGCTAGATCGCCTTACAAGAAACACAGTCTGCTTTTGAGAAAAGAGCACTCTTCTCCTCTACTGTGTTTCCTATGGGGTCTGAACAGTGAGCTTGCTCAGAACAAAAGAACTGTGCTTCCTACACACACAGGCCATATCTAGTTCAACTCTGCTTAGGAAACTGACAAGAACAGTAGCTCCTCTTCAGTCCGATACACTGTACTTGCTGGGAACAGACGTGAGAGCTATTTGCACTATGTGTGGCAAGGGGAGCACAATAGTGACTTTCCTTACCAGAAAACAACTCTTGCTCGTAGGACCAGAATCTGCATGTGATTCCACTCCATTTAGGACTGGGAAACAAATGCTACCTCGCCTTACAAAAACACACTCTGCTTTAGAGAAAAGAGCACTCTTCTACTCTACTGTGTTTCCTATAGGGCCAGAACAGTGAGCTTGCTCAGAACAAAAGAACTGTACTTCCTACACACGGGCCATATCTAGTTCAACTCTGCTTAGGAAACTGACAAGAACAGTATCTCCTCTTCAGTCCGATAGACTGTACTTGCTGGGAACAGACATGAGTGCTATTTGCACTGTGTATGGCAATGGGAGCGCAATAGTGACTTTCCTTACCAGAAAACAACTCTTGCTCGTAGGACCAGAAACTGCATATGATTAAACTCCATTTAGGACTGGGAAACAAATCCTAGCTCGCCTTACATGAAACACACTCTGCTTTTGAGAAAAGAGCACTCTTCTACTCTACTATGTTTCCTATAGGGCCAGAACAGTGAGCTTGCTCAGAACAAAAGAGCTGTGCTTCCTACACTCGGGCCATAACTAGTTCCACTCTGCTTAGGAAACTGACAAGAACAGTAGCTCCTCTTCAGTCCGATACAATGTACTTGCTGGGAACAGATGCGAGTGCTATTTGCACTGTGTATGGCAATGGGAGCGCAATAGTGACTTTCCTTACGAGAAAACAACTCTTGCTCATAGGACCAGAAACTGCATGAGACTCAAATCCATTTAGGACTGGGAAACAAATGCTAGCTCGACGTCCAAGAAACACACTCTCCTTTTGAGAAAAGAGCACTCGTCTACTCTACTGTGTTTTCTATGTGTTCCAAAAAGTGAGCTTGCTCAGAACAAAAAAAACTGTGCTTCCTACACACACGGCCATATCTAGTTCAAGTCTGCTTAGGAACCTGACAAGAACAGTAGATCCTCTTCAGTCCAATACACTGTACTTGCTGGGAACAGACGCCAATGCTATTTGTCCTGTGTATGGCAATGGCAGCGCAATAGTGACTCTTCTTACCAGAAAACAACTCTTGCTCGTGGACCAGAAACTGCATGTGATTCAACTCCATTTAGGACTGGGAAACAAACTCTAGCTAGCTTTACAAGAAACACACTCTGCTTTTGAGAAAAGAGCACTCTTCTACTCTACTGTGTTTCCTATAGGGCCAGAACAGTGAGCTTGCTCAGAAAAAAAGAACTGTACTTCCTACACACACGGGCCATATGTAGTTCAACTCTGCTTAGGAAACTGAGAAGAACAGTAGCTCCTCTTCTTTCCAATACACTGTACTTGCTGGGAAGAGATGGGAGGGCTATTTGCACTGTGTATGGCAATGGGAGCACAATAGTGACTTTCCTTACCAGAAAACAACTCTTGCTCGTAGGAACACAAACTGCATGTGATTCCACTCCATTTAGGAATGGAAACAAACGCTAGCTCGCCTTAAAAGAAACACACTCTGCTTTTGAGAAAAAAGCACTCTTCTACTCTACTGTGTTTCCTATGGGGTCCGAACAGTGAGCTTGCTCAGAACAAAAAAACTGTGCTTCCTACACACACCGCCATATCTAGGTCAAGTCTGCTTAGGAACCTGACAAGAACAATAGATCCTCTTCAGCCCAATATACTGTACTTGCTGCGAACAGACGCCAGTGCTATTTGTCCTGTGTATGGCAATGGCAGCGCAATAGTGACTCTTTTTACCAGAAAACAACTCTTGCTCGTAGTACCAGAAACTGCATGGGATTCAACTCCATTTAGGACTGCGAAACAAACGCTAGCTCGCCTTACAAGTAACACACTCTGCTTTAGAGAAAAGAGCAATCTTCTGCTCCACTGTGTTTCCTATGGGGTCCAAACAGTGAGCTTGCAAAGAACAAAAGAACTGTGCTTCCTACACACACGGATCATATCTAGTTCAACTCTGCTTAGGAAACTGTCAAGAACAGTAGCACCTATCCAGTGCAATACACTGTACTTGCTCGGAACAGACACGAGTGCTATTTGCACTGTGTATGGCAATAGGAGCGCAATGTGTCTTTCCGTACCAGAAAAGAACTCTTGTTTGTAGGACCTGAAACTGCATGTGATTCAACTCCATTTAGGACTAGGAAACAAACGCTAGCTTGCCTTACAAGAAACACACTCTGCTTTTGAGAAAAGAGCACTCTTCAACTCTACTGTGTTTCCTAAAGGGCCAGAACAGTGTGCTTGCTCAGAACAAAAGAACTGTGCTTCCTACACACACGGGCCATATCTACTTCAACTCTGCTTAGGAAACTGACAAAAAAAGTAGCTCCTCTTCAGTCCGATACACTGTACTTGCTGGGATCAGACGCGAGTGCTATTTGCACTATGTATGGCAATGGGAGCACAATTGTGACTTTCCTTACCAGAAAACAAGTCTTGCTCATAGGACCAGAAACTGCATGTGATTCAACTCCATTTAGGACTTGGAAACAAATGCTAGCTTGCCTTACAAGAAACACACTCTGCTTTTGAGAAAAGAGCACTCTTCTACTCTACTGTGTTTCCTATGGGGTCCGAACAGTGAGCTTGCGCAGAACAAACGAACTGTGCTTCCTACACACACGGACATATCTAGTTCAAGTCTGCTTAGGAACCTGACAAGAACAGTAGATCCTCTTCAGTCCAATACACTGTACTTGCTGGGAACAGATACCAGTGCTATTTGTCCTGTGTATATCAATGGTAGCACAATAGTGACTCTTCTTACCATAAAACAACTCTTGCTCGTAGGACCACAAACTGCATGTGATTCAACTCCATTTAGGACTGGGAAACAAACGCTAGCTCACCTTACAAGAAACACACTCTGCATTAGAGAAAAGAGCACTCTTCTACTCTACTGTGTTTCCTATAGGGCCAGAACAGTGAGCTTGCTCAGAACAAAAGAACTGTGCTTCCTACACATGGGCCATATCTAGTTCAACTCTGCTTAGGAAACTGACAAGAACAGTAGCTCCTCTTCAGTCCGATACACTGTACTTGCTGGGAACAGACGCGAGTGCTATTTGCACTGTGTATGGCAATGGGAGCACAATAGTGACTTTCCTTACCAGAAAACAACTCTTGCTCGTAGTACCAGAAACTGCATGTGATTCAACTCCATTTAGGACTGGGAAACAAATGCTAGCTCACCTTACATGAAACACACTCTGCTTTTGAGAAAAGAGCACTCCTCTACTCTACTGTGTTTCCTATGGGGTCCGAACAGTGAGCTTGCTCAGAACAAAAGAACTATGCTTCCTACACATACGTGCCATATCTAGTTCAACTCTGCTTAGGAAACTGACAAGAACAGTAGCTCCTCTTCAGTCCAATACACTTTACTTGCGGGGAACAGACGCGAGTGTTATTTGCACTGTGTATGGAAATTGGAGCACAATAGTGACTCGTCTTACCAGAAAACAACTCTTGCTCGTAGGACCAAAAACTACATGGGACTCAACTCCGTTTAGGACTGAAAACCAAACGCTAGCTCGACTTCCAAGAAACACACTCTGCTTTTGAGAAAAGAGCACTCTTCTACTCTACTGTGCTTCCTATAGGGCCAGAACAGTGAGCTTGCTCAGAAAAAAAGAACTGTGGATCCTACACACACGGGCCATACCTAGTTCAACTCTTCTTAGGAAACTGAGAAGAACAGTAGCTCCTCTTCAGTCCAATACACTGTACTTGCTGGGAACAGACGGGAGGGCTATTTGCACTGTGTATGGCAATGGGAGCGCAATAGTGTCTTTCTTTACCAGAAAACAACTCTTGCTCGTAGGACCAGAAACTGCATGTGATTCCACTCCATTTAGGACTGGGAAACAAACGGTAGCTCGCCTTACAAGAAACACACTCTGCTTTAGAGAAAAGAGCACTCTTCTACTCTAATGTGTTTCCAATGGGGTCCAAACAGTGAGCTTACTCAAAACAAAAGAACTGTGCTTCCTACACACACGGACCATATCTAGTTCAACTCTGCTTAGTAAACTGACAAGAACAGTAGCTCCTATTCAGTCCAATACACTGTACTTGCTGGGAAAAGACGCGAGTGCTATTTGCCTTGTGTAGGGCAATGGGAGCACAATAGTGACTTTCCTTACCAAAAAACAACTCTTGCTCGTAGGACCAGAAACTCCATGTGATTCAACTCCATTTAGGTCTGGGAAACAAACGCTAGCTCGCCTTACAAGAAACACACTCTGCTTTTGAGAAAAGAGCACTCTTCTACTCTACTGTGTTTCCTATTGAGTCCGAACACTGAACTTGCTCAGAACAAAAGAACTGTGCTTCCTACACACATGGCCATATCTAGTTCAGTTCTGCTTAGGAACCTGACAAGAACAGTAGATCCTCTTCAGTCCAATACACTGTACTTGCTGGGAACAGACGCCAGTGCTATTTGTCCTGTGTATGGCAATGGCAGCGCAATAGTGACTCTTCTTACCAGAAAACAACTCTTGCTCGTGGACCAGAAACTGCATGTGATTCAACTCCATTTAGGACTGGGAAACAAACTCTAGCTAGCTTTACAAGAAACACACTCTGCTTTTGAGAAAAGAGCACTCTTCTACTCTACTGTGTTTCCTATAGGGCCAGAACAGTGAGCTTGCTCAGAAAAAAAGAACTGTACTTCCTACACACACGGGCCATATGTAGTTCAACTCTGCTTAGGAAACTGAGAAGAACAGTAGCTCCTCTTCTTTCCAATACACTGTACTTGCTGGGAAGAGATGGGAGGGCTATTTGCACTGTGTATGGCAATGGGAGCACAATAGTGACTTTCCTTACCAGAAAACAACTCTTGCTCGTAGGAACACAAACTGCATGTGATTCCACTCCATTTAGGAATGGAAACAAACGCTAGCTCGCCTTAAAAGAAACACACTCTGCTTTTGAGAAAAGAGCACTCTTCTACTCTACTGTGCTTCCTATAGGGCCAGAACAGTGAGCTTGCTCAGAAAAAAAGAACTGTGGATCTTACACACACGGGCCATACCTAGTTCAACTCTTCTTAGGAAACTGAGAAGAACAGTAGCTCCTCTTCAGTCCAATACACTGTACTTGCTGGGAACAGACGGGAGGGCTATTTGCACTGTGTATGGCAATGGGAGCACAATAGTGTCTTTCTTTACCAGAAAACAACTCTTGCTCGTAGGACCAGAAACTGCATGTGATTCCACTCCATTTAGGACTGGGAAACAAACGCTAGCTCCCCTTACAAGAAACACACTCTGCTTTAGAGAAAAGAGCACTCTTCTACTCTACTGTGTTTCCTATGGGGTCCAAACAGTGAGCTTGCTCAGAACAAAAGAACTGTGCTTCCTACACACACGGCCATATCCTGTTCAACTCTGCTTAGTAAACTGACAAGAACAGTAGCTCCTATTCAGTCCAATACACTGTACTTGCTGGGAAAAGACGCGAGTGCTATTTGCCTTGTGTAGGGCAATGGGAGCACAATAGTGACTTTCCTTACCAAAAAACAACTCTTGCTCGTAGGACCAGAAACTCCATGTGATTCAACTCCATTTAGGACTGGAAAACAAACGCTAGCTCGCCTTACAAGAAACACACTCTGCTTTTGAGAAAAGAGCACTCTTCTACTCTACTGTGTTTCCTATATGGCCAGAACAGTGAGCTTGCTCAGAACAAAAGAACTGTGCTTCCTTCACACACGGCCATATTTAGTTCACTTCTGCTTAGGAAACTGAGAAGAACAGTAGCTCCTTTTCAGTCCAATACACTGTACTTGGTGGGAACAGATGGGAGGGCTATTTGCACTGTGTATGGCAATGGGAGCGCAATAGTGACTTTCCTTACCAGAAAACAACTCTTGCTCATAGGAACACAAACTGCATGTGATTCCACTCCATTTAGGAATGGGAAACAAACGCTAGCTTGTCTTAAAAGAAACACACTCTGCTTTTGAGAAAAAAGCACTCTTCTACTCTACTGTGTTTCCTATGGGGTCCGAACAGTGAGCTTGCTCAGAACAAAAAAACTGTGCTTCCTACACACACGGCCGTATCTAGTTCAAGTCTGCTTATGAACCTGACAAGAACAATAGATCCTCTTCAGCCCAATACACTGTACTTGCTGCGAACAGACGCCAGTGCTATTTGTCCTGTGTATGGCAATGGCAGCGCAATAGTGACTCTTTTTACCAGAAAACAACTCTTGCTCATAGTACCAGAAACTGCATGGGAATAAACTCCATTTAGGACTGCGAAACAAATGCTAGCTCGCCTTACAAGTAACACACTCTGCTTTAGAGAAAAGAGCACTCTTCTGCTCTACTGTGTTTCCTATGGGGTCCAAACAGTGAGCTTGCAAAGAACAAAAGAACTGTGCTTCCTACAAACATGGATCATATCTAGTTCAAATCTGCTTAGGAAACTGACAAGAACAGTAGCATCTATCCAGTCCAATACACTGTACTTGCTGGGAACAGACGCGGGTGCTATTTGCACTGTGTAAGCAAATGGGAGCACAATGTGACTTTCCTTACCAGAAAAGAACTCTTGTTCGTAGGACCTGAAACTGCATGTGATTCAACTCCATTTAGGACTAGGAAACAAACGCTAGCTCGCCTTACAAGAAACACACTCTGCTTTAGAGAAAAGAGCACTCTTCTACTCTACTGTGTTTCCTATAGGGCCAGAACAGTGAGCTTGCTCAGAACATAAGAACTGTGCTTCCTACACACGGGCCATATCTACTTCAACTCTGCTTAGGAAACTGACAAGAAAAGTAGCTCCTCTTTAGTCCGATACACTGTACTTGCTGGGAACAGACGCGAGTGCTATTTGCACTGTGTATGGCAATGGGAGCGCAATAGTGACTTTCCTTACCAGAAAACAACTCTTGCTCATAGGACCAGAATCTGCATGTGATTCCACTCCATTTCGGAATGGGAAACAAATGCTAGCTCGCCTTAAAAGAAACACACTCTGCTTTTGAGAAAAAAGCACTCTTCTACTCTACTGTGTTTCCTATGGGGTCCGAACAGTGAGCTTGCTGAGAAAAAAAAACTGTGCTTCCTACACACACGGCCATATCTAGTTCAAGTCTGCTTAGGAACCTGACAAGAACAGTAGATCCTCTTCAGCCCAATACACTGTACTTGCTGCGAACAGATGCCAGTGCTATTTGTCCTGTGTATGGCAATGGCAGTGCAATAGTGACTCTTCTTACCATAAAACAACTCTTGCTGGTAGGATCAGAAACTGCATGGGATTCAACTCCATTTAGGACTGCGAAACAAACACTAGCACGCCTTACAAGTAATACACTCTGCTTTAGAGAAAAGAGCACTCTTCTACTCTACTGTGTTTCCTATGGGGTCCAAACAGTGAGCTTGCAAAGAACAAAAGAACTGTGCTTCCTACAAACACGGATCATATCTAGTTCAACTCTGCTTAGGAAACTGACAAGAACTGTAGCACATATCCAGTCCAATACACTGTACTTGCTGGGAACAGACGCGAGTGCTATTTGCACTGTGTATGGCAATGGGAGCGCAATGTGACTTTCCTTACCAGAAAAGAACTCTTGATCGTAGGACCTGAAACTGCATGTGATTCAACTCCATTTAGGACTAGGAAACAAACGCTAGCTCGCCTTACAAGAAACACACTCCGCTTTTGAGAAAAGAGCACTCTTCTTCTCTACTGTGTTTCCTATAGGGCCAGAACAGTGAGCTTGCTCAGAACATAAGAACTGTGCTTCCTCTACACACTGGCCATATCAAGTTCAACTCTGCTTAGGAACCTGACAAGAACAGTAGCTCCTCTTCATTCCAATACACTGTACTTGCTGGGAACAGACGCATGTGCTATTTGCACTGTGTATGGCAATGGGAGCGCAATAGTGACTTTCCTTACCAGAAAACAACTCTTGCTCGTAGGACCAGAAACTGCATGTGATTCCACTCCATTTAGTACTGGAAACAAACGCAAGGTCGCCTTACAAGAAACACACTCTGCTTTTGAGAAAAGAGCACTCTTCTACTCTACTGTGCTCCCTATGGGGTCCGAACAGTGAGCTTGCTCAGAACAAAAGAACTGTGCTTCATACACATGACCATATCTAGTTCAATTCTGTTTAGGAACCTGACAAGAACAGTAGATCCTCTTCAGTCCAATATACTGTACTTGCAGGGAACAGACGCCAGTGCTATTTGTCCTGTGTATGGCAATGGCAGCGCAATAGTGACTCTTCTTACCATAAAAAAACTCTTGCTCATAGGACCAGAAACTGCAAGTGTTTCAACTCCATTTAGGACTGGGAAACAAAAGCTAGCTCACCTTACAAGAAACACAGTCTGATTTAGAGAGAAGAGCACTCTTCTAGTCTACTGTGTTTCCTATAGGGCCAGAACAGTGAGCTTGCTCAGAACAAAAGAACTGTGCTTCCTACACACGGGACATATCTAGTTCAATTCTGCTTAGGAACCTGACAAGAACAGTAGATCCTCTTCAGTCCAATACACTGTACTTGCTGGGAACAGACTCCAGTGCTATTTGTCCTGTGTATGGCAATGGCAGCGCAATAGTGACTCTTCTTACCAGAAAACAACTCTTGCTCGTAGTACCAGAAACTGCATGTGATTCAACTCCATTTAGGCCTGGGAAACAAACTCTAGCTCGCTTTACAAGAAACACACTCTGCTTTTGAGAAAAGAGCACTCTTCTACTCTACTGTGTTTCCTATAGGGCCAGAACAGTGAGCTTGCTCAGAAAAAAAGAACTGTGCTTCCTACACTCGGGCCATATCTAATTCAACTCTGCTTAGGAAACTGAGAAGAACAGTAGCTCCTCTTCAGTCCAATACACTGTACTTGCTGGGAACAGACGCGAGGGCTATTTGCACTGTGTATGGCAATGGGGCACAATAGTGACTTTCTTTACCAGAAAACAACTCTTGCTCGTAGGTACAGAAACTGCATGTGATTCCACTCCATTTAGGACTGGGAAACAAACGCTAGCTCCCCTTACAAGAAACACACTCTGCTTTAGAGAAAAGAGCACTCTTCTACTCTACTGTGTTTCCTATGGGGTCAAAACAGTGAGCTTGCTCAGAACAAAAGAACTGTGCTTCCTACACACACGGCCATATCCTGTTCAACTCTGCTTAGTAAACTGACAAGAACAGTAGCTCCTATTCAGTCCAATACACTGTACTTGCTGGGAAAAGACGCGAGTGCTATTTGCCTTGTGTAGGGCAATGGGAGCACAATAGTGACTTTCCTTACCATAAAACAACTCTTGCTCATAGGACCAGAAACTGCATGTGATTCAACTCCATTTAGGTCTGGGAAACAAATGCTAGCTCGCCTTACATGAAACACACTCTGCTTTTGAGAAAAGTGCACTCTTCTACTCTACTGTGTTTCTATGGGGTCCGAACAGTGAGCTTGCTCAGAACAAATAACTGTGCTTCCTACACACACCGACCATATCTAGTTCAACTCTGCTTAGGAAACTGACAAGAACAGTAGATCCTCTTCAGTCCAATACACTGTACTTGCGGGGAAGAGACGCGAGTGCTATTTTCATTGTGTATGGCAATTAGAGCACAATAGTGACTCGTCTTACCAGAAAACAGCTCTTGCTCGTAGGACAAAAAACTGCATGTGACTCAACTCCATATAGGACTGGGAAACAAACGCTAGCTCACCTTACAAGAAACACACTCTGCTTTTGAGAAAAGAGCACTCATCTACTCTACTGTGTTTCCTATGGAGTCCAAACACTGAACTTGCTCAGAACAAAAGAACTGTGCTTCCTACACACACGGCCATATCTAGTTCAATTCTGCTTAGGAACCTGACAAGAACAGTAGATCCTCTTCAGTCCAATACACTGTACTTGCTGGGAACAGAGGCCAGTGCTATTTGTCCTGTGTATGGCAATGGCAGCGCAAAAGTGACTCTTCTTACCATAAAACAACTCTTGCTCGTAGGACTAGAAACTGCATGTGATTCAACTCCATTTAGGACTGGGAAACAAACGCTAGCTTGCCTTACAAGAAACATACTCTGCTTTAGAGAAAAGAGCACTCTTCTACTCTACTATGTTTCCTATAGGGCCAGAACAGTGAGCTTGCTCAGAACAAAAGAGCTGTGCTTCCTACACACGGGCCATAACTAGTTCCACTCTGCTTAGGAAACTGACAAGAACAGTAGCTCCTCTTCAGTCCGATACAATGTACTTGCTGGGAACAGATGCGAGTGCTATTTGCACTGTGTATGGCAATGGGAGCGCAATAGTGACTTTCCTTACGAGAAAACAACTCTTGCTCATAGGACCAGAAACTGCATGAGACTCAAATCCATTTAGGACTGGGAAACAAATGCTAGCTCGACGTCCAAGAAACACACTCTCCTTTTGAGAAAAGAGCACTCGTCTACTCTACTGTGTTTTCTATGTGTTCCAAAAAGTGAGCTTGCTCAGAACAAAAAAAACTGTGCTTCCTACACACACGGCCATATCTAGTTCAAGTCTGCTTAGGAACCTGACAAGAACAGTAGATCCTCTTCAGTCCAATACACTGTACTTGCTGGGAACAGACGCCAATGCTATTTGTCCCGTGTATGGCAATGGCAGCGCAATAGTGACTCTTCTTACCAGAAAACAACTCTTGCTCGTGGACCAGAAACTGCATGTGATTCAACTCCATTTAGGACTGGGAAACAAACTCTAGCTAGCTTTACAAGAAACACACTCTGCTTTTGAGAAAAGAGCACTCTTCTACTCTACTGTGTTTCCTATAGGGCCAGAACAGTGAGCTTGCTCAGAAAAAAAGAACTGTACTTCCTACACACACGGGCCATATGTAGTTCAACTCTGCTTAGGAAACTGAGAAGAACAGTAGCTCCTCTTCTTTCCAATACACTGTACTTGCTGGGAAGAGATGGGAGGGCTATTTGCACTGTGTATGGCAATGGGAGCACAATAGTGACTTTCCTTACCAGAAAACAACTCTTGCTCGTAGGAACACAAACTGCATGTGATTCCACTCCATTTAGGAATGGAAACAAACGCTAGCTCGCCTTAAAAGAAACACACTCTGCTTTTGAGAAAAAAGCACTCTTCTACTCTACTGTGTTTCCTATGGGGTCCGAACAGTGAGCTTGCTCAGAACAAAAAAACTGTGCTTCCTACACACACCGCCATATCTAGGTCAAGTCTGCTTAGGAACCTGACAAGAACAATAGATCCTCTTCAGCCCAATATACTGTACTTGCTGCGAACAGACGCCAGTGCTATTTGTCCTGTGTATGGCAATGGCAGCGCAATAGTGACTCTTTTTACCAGAAAACAACTCTTGCTCGTAGTACCAGAAACTGCATGGGATTCAACTCCATTTAGGACTGCGAAACAAACGCTAGCTCGCCTTACAAGTAACACACTCTGCTTTAGAGAAAAGAGCAATCTTCTGCTCTACTGTGTTTCCTATGGGGTCCAAACAGTGAGCTTGCAAAGAACAAAAGAACTGTGCTTCCTACACACACGGATCATATCTAGTTCAACTCTGCTTAGGAAACTGTCAAGAACAGTAGCACCTATCCAGTGCAATACACTGTACTTGCTCGGAACAGACACGAGTGCTATTTGCACTGTGTATGGCAATAGGAGCGCAATGTGTCTTTCCGTACCAGAAAAGAACTCTTGTTTGTAGGACCTGAAACTGCATGTGATTCAACTCCATTTAGGACTAGGAAACAAACGCTAGCTTGCCTTACAAGAAACACACTCTGCTTTTGAGAAAAGAGCACTCTTCAACTCTACTGTGTTTCCTAAAGGGCCAGAACAGTGTGCTTGCTCAGAACAAAAGAACTGTGCTTCCTACACACACGGGCCATATCTACTTCAACTCTGCTTAGGAAACTGACAAAAAAAGTAGCTCCTCTTCAGTCCGATACACTGTACTTGCTGGGATCAGACGCGAGTGCTATTTGCACTATGTATGGCAATGGGAGCACAATTGTGACTTTCCTTACCAGAAAACAAGTCTTGCTCATAGGACCAGAAACTGCATGTGATTCAACTCCATTTAGGACTTGGAAACAAATGCTAGCTTGCCTTACAAGAAACACACTCTGCTTTTGAGAAAAGAGCACTCTTCTACACTACTGTGTTTCCTATGGGGTCCGAACAGTGAGCTTGCGCAGAACAAACGAACTGTGCTTCCTACACACACGGACATATCTAGTTCAAGTCTGCTTAGGAACCTGACAAGAACAGTAGATCCTCTTCAGTCCAATACACTGTACTTGCTGGGAACAGATACCAGTGCTATTTGTCCTGTGTATATCAATGGTAGCACAATAGTGACTCTTCTTACCATAAAACAACTCTTGCTCGTAGGACCACAAACTGCATGTGATTCAACTCCATTTAGGACTGGGAAACAAACGCTAGCTCACCTTACAAGAAACACACTCTGCATTAGAGAAAAGAGCACTCTTCTACTCTACTGTGTTTCCTATAGGGCCAGAACAGTGAGCTTGCTCAGAACAAAAGAACTGTGCTTCCTACACATGGGCCATATCTACTTCAACTCTGCTTAGGAAACTGACAAGAACAGTAGCTCCTCTTCAGTCCGATACACTGTACTTGCTGGGAACAGACGCGAGTGCTATTTGCACTGTGTATGGCAATGGGAGCACAATAGTGACTTTCCTTACCAGAAAACAACTCTTGCTCGTAGTACCAGAAACTGCATGTGATTCAACTCCATTTAGGACTGGGAAACAAATGCTAGCTCACCTTACATGAAACACACTCTGCTTTTGAGAAAAGAGCACTCCTCTACTCTACTGTGTTTCCTATGGGGTCCGAACAGTGAGCTTGCTCAGAACAAAAGAACTATGCTTCCTACACATACGTGCCATATCTAGTTCAACTCTGCTTAGGAAACTGACAAGAACAGTAGCTCCTCTTCAGTCCAATACACTTTACTTGCGGGGAACAGACGCGAGTGTTATTTGCACTGTATATGGAAATTGGAGCACAATAGTGACTCGTCTTACCAGAAAACAACTCTTGCTCGTAGGACCAAAAACTACATGGGACTCAACTCCGTTTAGGACTGGGAAACAAACGCTAGCTCGACTTCCAAGAAACACACTCTGCTTTTGAGAAAAGAGCACTCTTCTACTCTACTGTGCTTCCTATAGGGCCAGAACAGTGAGCTTGCTCAGAAAAAAAGAACTGTGGATCCTACACACACGGGCCATACCTAGTTCAACTCTTCTTAGGAAACTGAGAAGAACAGTAGCTCCTCTTCAGTCCAATACACTGTACTTGCTGGGAACAGACGGGAGGGCTATTTGCACTGTGTATGGCAATGGGAGCGCAATAGTGACTTTCTTTACCAGAAAACAACTCTTGCTCGTAGGACCAGAAACTGCATGTGATTCCACTCCATTTAGGACTGGGAAACAAACGGTAGCTCGCCTTACAAGAAACACACTCTGCTTTAGAGAAAAGAGCACTCTTCTACTCTAATGTGTTTCCAATGGGGTCAAAACAGTGAGCTTACTCAAAACAAAAGAACTGTGCTTCCTACACACACGGACCATATCTAGTTCAACTCTGCTTAGTAAACTGACAAGAACAGTAGCTCCTATTCAGTCCAATACACTGTACTTGCTGGGAAAAGACGCGAGTGCTATTTGCCTTGTGTAGGGCAATGGGAGCACAATAGTGACTTTCCTTACCAAAAAACAACTCTTGCTCGTAGGACCAGAAACTCCATGTGATTCAACTCCATTTAGGTCTGGGAAACAAACGCTAGCTCGCCTTACAAGAAACACACTCTGCTTTTGAGAAAAGAGCACTCTTCTACTCTACTGTGTTTCCTATTGAGTCCGAACACTGAACTTGCTCAGAACAAAAGAACTGTGCTTCCTACACACATGGCCATATCTAGTTCAGTTCTGCTTAGGAACCTGACAAGAACAGTAGATCCTCTTCAGTCCAATACACTGTACTTGCTGGGAACAGACGCCAGTGCTATTTGTCCTGGGTATGGCAATGGCAGCGCAAAAGTGACTCTTCTTACCATAAAACAACCCTTGCTCGTAGGACTAGAAACTGCATGTGATTCAACTCCATTTAGGACTGGAAAACAAACGCTAGCTCGCCTTACAAGAAACACACTCTGCTTTAGAGAAAAGAGCACTCTTCTACTCTACTGTGTTTCCTATATGGCCAGAACAGTGAGCTTGCTCAGAACAAAAGAACTGTGCTTCCTTCACACACGGCCATATTTAGTTCAATTCTGCTTAGGAAACTGAGAAGAACAGTAGCTCCTTTTCAGTCCAATACACTGTACTTGGTGGGAACAGACGGGAGGGCTATTTGCACTGTGTATGGCAATGGGAGCGCAATAGTGACTTTCCTTACCAGAAAACAACTCTTGCTCATAGGAACACAAACTGCATGTGATTCCACTCCATTTAGGAATGGGAAACAAACGCTAGCTTGTCTTAAAAGAAACACACTCTGCTTTTGAGAAAAAAGCACTCTTCTACTCTACTGTGTTTCCTATGGGGTCCGAACAGTGAGCTTGCTCAGAACAAAAAAACTGTGCTTCCTACACACACGGCCATATCTAGTTCAAGTCTGCTTATGAACCTGACAAGAACAATAGATCCTCTTCAGCCCAATACACTGTACTTGCTGCGAACAGACGCCAGTGCTATTTGTCCTGTGTATGGCAATGGCAGCGCAATAGTGACTCTTTTTACCAGAAAACAACTCTTGCTCGTAGTACCAGAAACTGCATGGGATTAAACTCCATTTAGGACTGCGAAACAAATGCTAGCTCGCCTTACAAGTAACACACTCTGCTTTAGAGAAAAGAGCACTCTTCTGCTCTACTGTGTTTCCTATGGGGTCCAAACAGTGAGCTTGCAAAGAACAAAAGAACTGTGCTTCCTACAAACATGGATCATATCTAGTTCAACTCTGCTTAGGAAACTGACAAGAACAGTAGCATCTATCCAGTCCAATACACTGTACTTGCTGGGAACAGACGCGGGTGCTATTTGCACTGTGACGATGTGTATGGCAATGGGAACGCAATAGTGACTTTCCTTACCAGAATACAACTCTTGCTCATAGGACCAGAATCTGCATGTGATTCCACTCCATTTAGGAATGGGAAACAATGCTAGCTCGCCTTAAAAGAAACACACTCTGCTTTTGAGAAAAGAGCACTCTTCAACTCTACTGTGTTTCCTATAGGGCCAGAACAGTGAGCTTGCTCAGAACAAAAGAACTGTGCTTCCTACACACACGGGCCATATCTACTTCAACTCTGCTTAGGAAACTGACAAAAAAAGTAGCTCCTCTTCAGCCCGATACACTGTACTTGCTGGGAACAGACGCGAGTGCTATTTGCACTATGTATGGCAATGGGAGCACAATTGTGACTTTCCTTACCAGAAAACAAGTCTTGCTCATAGGACCAGAAACTGCATGTGATTCCACTCCATTTAGGACTGGGAAACAAACGCTAGCTCGCCTTACAAGAAACACACTCTGCTTTAGAGAAAAGAGCACTCTTCTACTCTACTGTTTCCTATGTGTTCCGAACAGTGAGCTTGCTCAGAACAAAAAAACTGTGCTTCCTACAAACATTGCCACATCTAGTTCAAGTCTGCTTAGGAAACTGACAAGAACAGTAGATCCTCTTCAGTCCGATACACTGTACTTTCTGGGAACAGACGGGAGGGCTATTTGCACTGTGTATGGCAATGGGAGCGCAATAGTGACTTTCCTTACCAGAAAACAACTCTTGTTCGTAGGACCAGAAACTGCATGTGATTCAACTCCATTTAGGACTGGGAAACAAATGCTAGCTCGCCTTACATGAAACACACTCTGCTTTTGAGAAAAGAGCACTCTTCTAATCTACTGTGTTTCCTATGGGGTCCAAACAGTGATCTTGCTCAGAACAAAAGAACTGTGCTTCCTACACACACGGGCCATATCTAGTTCAACTCTGCTTAGGAAACTGACAAGAACAGTAGCTCCTCTTCAGTCCAATACACTGTACTTGCTCGGAACACACGCGAGTGCTATTTGCACTGTGTATGGCAATTGGAGCACAATAGTGACTCGTCTTACCAGAAAACAACTCTTGCTCGTAGGACAAAAAAGTGCATGTGACTCAACTCCATTTAAGACTGGGAAACAAACGCTAGCTCTCCTTCTAAAAACACACTCTGCTTTTGAGAAAAGAGCACTCTTCTACTCTACTGTGTTTCCTATGTGTTCCGAACAGTGAGCTAGCTCAGAACAAAAAAACTGTGCTTCCTACACACACGGCCATATCTAGTTCAAGTCTGCTTAGGAAACTGACAAGAACAGTAGCTCCTATTCAGTCTGATACACTGTATTTGCTGGGAACAGACGCGAGTGCTATTTGCACTGTATATGGCATTTGGAGCGCAACAGTGACTCTTCTTACCGGAAAACAACTCTTGCTCGTAGGACAAAAAACTGCATGTGACTCAACTCCATTTAGGTCTGGGAAACCAACGCGAGTTCGACTTCCAAAAATACACTCTGCTTTTGAGAAAAAAGCACTCTTCTACTCTACTGTGTTTCCTATGTGTTCCGAACAGTGAGCTTGCTCAGAACAAAAAAACTGTGCTTCCTACAAACATTGCCACATCTAGTTCAAGTCTGCTTAGGAACCTGACAAGAACAGTAGATCCTATTCAGTCCAATACACTGTGCTCCTGGGAACAGACAACAGTACTATTTGTCCTGTGTATGGCAATGGCAGCACAATAGTGACTCTTCTTACCATAAAAAAACTCTTGCTCGTAGGACCAGAAACTGCATGTGATTCAACTCCATTTAGGACTGGGAAACAAACGCTAGCTCTCCTTACAAGAAACACACTCTGCTTTAGAGAAAAGAGCACTCTTCTACTCTACTGTGTTTTCTATAGGGCCAGAACAGTGAGCTTGCTCAGAACAAAAGAACTGTGCTTCCTACACACACCGACCATATCTAGTTCAACTCTGTTTAGGAAACTGACAAGAACAGTAGCTCCACTTCAGTCCGATACACTGTATTTGCTGGGAACAGACGCGAGTGCTATTTGCACTGTGTATGGCAATGGGAGCTCAATAGTTACTTTCCTTACCAGAAAACAACTCTTGCTCGTAGGAACAGAAACTGCATGGGATTCAACTCCATTTAGGACTGGGAAACAAACGCTAGCTCGCCTTACAAGAAACACACTCTGCTTTAGAGAAAAGAGCACTCTTCTACTCTACTGTGTTCCCTATGGGGTCCGAACAGAGAGCTTGCTCAGAACAAAGAAACTGTGCTTCCTACACACAAGGCCATATCTAGTTCAAGTCTGATTAGGAACCTTACAAGAACAGTAGATCCTCTTTCGTCCAATACATTGTACTTGCTTGGAAAAGACGCCAGTGCTATTTGTCCTGTGTATGGCAATGGCAGCGCAATAGTGACTCTTCTTACCAGAAAACATCTCTTGCTTGAAGGACCAGAAACTTCATGTGATTCAACTCCATTTAGGACTGGGAAACAAACGCTAGCTCGCCTTACAAGAAACACACTCTGCTTTTGAGAAAAGAGCACTCTTCTACTCTATTGTGTTTCCTATGGGGTCCAAACAGTGAGCTTGCTCAGAACAAAAGAACTGTGCTTCCTACACACACGGACCATATCTATTTCAAGTCTGCTTAGGAAACTGACAAGAACAGTAGCTCCTATTCAGTCCAATACACTGTACTTGCTGGGAACAGACACGAGTGCTATTTGCACTGTATATGGCATTTGGAGCGCAACAATGACTCTTCTTACCAGAAAACAACTCTTGCTGGTCAGACCAGAAACTGCATGTGATTCCACTCCATTTAGGAATGGGAAACAAACGCTAGCTTGTCTTAAAAGAAACACACTCTGCTTTTGAGAAAAAAGCACTCTTCTACTCTACTGTGTTTCCTATGGGGTCCGAACAGTGAGCTTTCTCAGAACAAAAAAACTGTGCTTCCTACACACACGGCCATATCTAGTTCAAGTCTGCTTATGAACCTGACAAGAACAATAGATCCTCTTCAGCCCAATACACTGTACTTGCTGCGAACAGACGCCAGTGCTATTTGTCCTGTGTATGGCAATGGCAGCACAATAGTGACTCTTTTTACCAGAAAACAACTCTTGCTCATAGTACCAGAAACTGCATGGGATTAAACTCCATTTAGGACTGCGAAACAAATGCTAGCTCGCCTTACAAGTAACACACTCTGCTTTAGAGAAAAGAGCACTCTTCTGCTCTACTGTGTTTCCTATGGGGTCCAAACAGTGAGCTTGCAAAGAACAAAAGAACTGTGCTTCCTACAAACATGGATCATATCTAGTTCAAATCTGCTTAGGAAACTGACAAGAACAGTAGCATCTATCCAGTCCAATACACTGTACTTGCTGGGAACAGACGCGGGTGCTATTTGCACTGTGTAAGCAAATGGGAGCGCAATGTGACTTTCCTTACCAGAAAAGAACTCTTGTTCGTAGGACCTGAAACTGCATGTGATTCAACTCCATTTAGGACTAGGAAACAAACGCTAGCTCGCCTTACAAGAAACACACTCTGCTTTAGAGAAAAGAGCACTCTTCTACTCTACTGTGTTTCCTATAGGGCCAGAACAGTGAGCTTGCTCAGAACATAAGAACTGTGCTTCCTACACACGGGCCATATCTACTTCAACTCTGCTTAGGAAACTGACAAGAAAAGTAGCTCCTCTTTAGTCCGATACACTGTACTTGCTGGGAACAGACGCGAGTGCTATTTGCACTGTGTATGGCAATGGGAGCGCAATAGTGACTTTCCTTACCAGAAAACAACTCTTGCTCATAGGACCAGAATCTGCATGTGATTCCACTCCATTTCGGAATGGGAAACAAATGCTAGCTCGCCTTAAAAGAAACACACTCTGCTTTTGAGAAAAAAGCACTCTTCTACTCTACTGTGTTTCCTATGGGGTCCGAACAGTGAGCTTGCTGAGAAAAAAAACTGTGCTTCCTACACACACGGCCATATCTAGTTCAAGTCTGCTTAGGAACCTGACAAGAACAGTAGATCCTCTTCAGCCCAATACACTGTACTTGCTGCGAACAGATGCCAGTGCTATTTGTCCTGTGTATGGCAATGGCAGTGCAATAGTGACTCATCTTACCATAAAACAACTCTTGCTGGTAGGATCAGAAACTGCATGGGATTCAACTCCATTTAGGACTGCGAAACAAACACTAGCACGCCTTACAATAATACACTCTGCTTTAGAGAAAAGAGCACTCTTCTACTCTACTGTGTTTCCTATGGGGTCCAAACAGTGAGCTTGCAAAGAACAAAAGAACTGTGCTTCCTACAAACACGGATCATATCTAGTTCAACTCTGCTTAGGAAACTGACAAGAACTTTAGCACATATCCAGTCCAATACACTGTACTTGCTGGGAACAGACGCGAGTGCTATTTGCACTGTGTATGGCAATGGGAGCGCAATGTGACTTTCCTTACCAGAAAAGAACTCTTGATCGTAGGACCTGAAACTGCATGTGATTCAACTCCATTTAGGACTAGGAAACAAACGCTAGCTCGCCTTACAAGAAACACACTCCGCTTTTGAGAAAAGAGCACTCTTCTTCTCTACTGTGTTTCCTATAGGGCCAGAACAGTGAGCTTGCTCAGAACATAAGAACTGTGCTTCCTACACACACGGGCCATATCAAGTTCAACTCTGCTTAGGAACCTGACAAGAACAGTAGCTCCTCTTCATTCCAATACACTGTACTTGCTGGGAACAGACGCATGTGCTATTTGCACTGTGTATGGCAATGGGAGCGCAATAGTGACTTTCCTTACCAGAAAACAACTCTTGCTCGTAGGACCAGAAACTGCATGTGATTCCACTCCATTTAGTACTGGAAACAAACGCAAGGTCGCCTTACAAGAAACACACTCTGCTTTTGAGAAAAGAGCACTCTTCTACTCTACTGTGCTCCCTATGGGGTCCGAACAGTGAGCTTGCTCAGAACAAAAGAACTGTGCTTCGTACACATGACCATATCTAGTTCAATTCTGTTTAGGAACCTGACAAGAACAGTAGATCCTCTTCAGTCCAATATACTGTACTTGCAGGGAACAGACGCCAGTGCTATTTGTCCTGTGTATGGCAATGGCAGCGCAATAGTGACTCTTCTTACCATAAAAAAACTCTTGCTCATAGGACCAGAAACTGCAAGTGTTTCAACTCCATTTAGGACTGGGAAACAAAAGCTAGCTCACCTTACAAGAAACACAGTCTGATTTAGAGAGAAGAGCACTCTTCTAGTCTACTGTGTTTCCTATAGGGCCAGAACAGTGAGCTTGCTCAGAACAAAAGAACTGTGCTTCCTACACACGGGACATATCTAGTTCAATTCTGCTTAGGAACCTGACAAGAACAGTAGATCCTCTTCAGTCCAATACACTGTACTTGCTGGGAACAGACTCCAGTGCTATTTGTCCTGTGTATGGCAATGGCAGCGCAATAGTGACTCTTCTTACCAGAAAACAACTCTTGCTCGTAGTACCAGAAACTGCATGTGATTCAACTCCATTTAGGCCTGGGAAACAAACTCTAGCTCGCTTTACAAGAAACACACTCTGCTTTTGAGAAAAGAGCACTCTTCTACTCTACTGTGTTTCCTATAGGGCCAGAACAGTGAGCTTGCTCAGAAAAAAAGAACTATGCTTCCTACACACGGGCCATATCTAATTCAACTCTGCTTAGGAAACTGAGAAGAACAGTAGCTCCTCTTCAGTCCAATACACTGTACTTGCTGGGAACAGACGCGAGGGCTATTTGCACTGTGTATGGCAATGGGGCACAATAGTGACTTTCTTTACCAGAAAACAACTCTTGCTCGTAGGTACAGAAACTGCATGTGATTCCACTCCATTTAGGACTGGGAAACAAACGCTAGCTCCCCTTACAAGAAACACACTCTGCTTTAGAGAAAAGAGCACTCTTCTACTCTACTGTGTTTCCTATGGGGTCCAAACAGTGAGCTTGCTCAGAACAAAAGAACTGTGCTTCCTACACACACGGCCATATCCTGTTCAACTCTGCTTAGTAAACTGACAAGAACAGTAGCTCCTATTCAGTCCAATACACTGTACTTGCTGGGAAAAGACGCGAGTGCTATTTGCCTTGTGTAGGGCAATGGGAGCACAATAGTGACTTTCCTTACCATAAAACAACTCTTGCTCATAGGACCAGAAACTGCATGTGATTCAACTCCATTTAGGTCTGGGAAACAAATGCTAGCTCGCCTTACATGAAACACACTCTGCTTTTGAGAAAAGTGCACTCTTCTACTCTACTGTGTTTCTATGGGGTCCGAACAGTGAGCTTGCTCAGAACAAATAACTGTGCTTCCTACACACACCGACCATATCTAGTTCAACTCTGCTTAGGAAACTGACAAGAACAGTAGATCCTCTTCAGTCCAATACACTGTACTTGCGGGGAAGAGACGCGAGTGCTATTTTCATTGTGTATGGCAATTAGAGCACAATAGTGACTCGTCTTACCAGAAAACAGCTCTTGCTCGTAGGACAAAAAACTGCATGTGACTCAACTCCATATAGGACTGGGAAACAAACGCTAGCTCACCTTACAAGAAACACACTCTGCTTTTGAGAAAAGAGCACTCATCTACTCTACTGTGTTTCCTATGGAGTCCAAACACTGAACTTGCTCAGAACAAAAGAACTGTGCTTCCTACACACACGGCCATATCTAGTTCAATTCTGCTTAGGAACCTGACAAGAACAGTAGATCCTCTTCAGTCCAATACACTGTACTTGCTGGGAACAGAGGCCAGTGCTATTTGTCCTGTGTATGGCAATGGCAGCGCAAAAGTGACTCTTCTTACCATAAAACAACTCTTGCTCGTAGGACTAGAAACTGCATGTGATTCAACTCCATTTAGGACTGGGAAACAAACGCTAGCTTGCCTTACAGGAAACACACTCTGCTTTAGAGAAAAGAGCACTCTTCTACTCTACTATGTTTTCTATAGGGCCAGAACAGTGAGCTTGCTCAGAACAAAAGAGCTGTGCTTCCTACACACGGGCCATAACTAGTTCCACTCTGCTTAGGAAACTGACAAGAACAGTAGCTCCTCTTCAGTCCGATACAATGTACTTGCTGGGAACAGATGCGAGTGCTATTTGCACTGTGTATGGCAATGGGAGCGCAATAGTGACTTTCCTTACGAGAAAACAACTCTTGCTCATAGGACCAGAAACTGCATGAGACTCAAATCCATTTAGGACTGGGAAACAAATGCTAGCTCGACGTCCAAGAAACACACTCTCCTTTTGAGAAAAGAGCACTCGTCTACTCTACTGTGTTTTCTATGTGTTCCGAAAAGTGAGCTTGCTCAGAACAAAAAAAACTGTGCTTCCTACACACACGGCCATATCTAGTTCAAGTCTGCTTAGGAACCTGACAAGAACAGTAGATCCTCTTCAGTCCAATACACTGTACTTGCTGGGAACAGACGCCAATGCTATTTGTCCTGTGTATGGCAATGGCAGCGCAATAGTGACTCTTCTTACCAGAAAACAACTCTTGCTCGTGGACCAGAAACTGCATGTGATTCAACTCCATTTAGGACTGGGAAACAAACTCTAGCTAGCTTTACAAGAAACACACTCTGCTTTTGAGAAAAGAGCACTCTTCTACTCTACTGTGTTTCCTATAGGGCCAGAACAGTGAGCTTGCTCAGAAAAAAAGAACTGTACTTCCTACACACACGGGCCATATGTAGTTCAACTCTGCTTAGGAAACTGAGAAGAACAGTAGCTCCTCTTCTTTCCAATACACTGTACTTGCTGGGAAGAGATGGGAGGGCTATTTGCACTGTGTATGGCAATGGGAGCACAATAGTGACTTTCCTTACCAGAAAACAACTCTTGCTCGTAGGAACACAAACTGCATGTGATTCCACTCCATTTAGGAATGGAAACAAACGCTAGCTCGCCTTAAAAGAAACACACTCTGCTTTTGAGAAAAAAGCACTCTTCTACTCTACTGTGTTTCCTATGGGGTCCGAACAGTGAGCTTGCTCAGAACAAAAAAACTGTGCTTCCTACACACACCGCCATATCTAGGTCAAGTCTGCTTAGGAACCTGACAAGAACAATAGATCCTCTTCAGCCCAATATACTGTACTTGCTGCGAACAGACGCCAGTGCTATTTGTCCTGTGTATGGCAATGGCAGCGCAATAGTGACTCTTTTTACCAGAAAACAACTCTTGCTCGTAGTACCAGAAACTGCATGGGATTCAACTCCATTTAGGACTGCGAAACAAACGCTAGCTCGCCTTACAAGTAACACACTCTGCTTTAGAGAAAAGAGCAATCTTCTGCTCTACTGTGTTTCCTATGGGGTCCAAACAGTGAGCTTGCAAAGAACAAAAGAACTGTGCTTCCTACACACACGGATCATATCTAGTTCAACTCTGCTTAGGAAACTGTCAAGAACAGTAGCACCTATCCAGTCCAATACACTGTACTTGCTCGGAACAGACACGAGTGCTATTTGCACTGTGTATGGCAATGGGAGCGCAATGTGTCTTTCCGTAACAGAAAAGAACTCTTGTTCGTAGGACCTGAAACTGCATGTGATTCAACTCCATTTAGGACTAGGAAACAAACGCTAGCTTGCCTTACAAGAAACACACTCTGCTTTTGAGAAAAGAGCACTCTTCAACTCTACTGTGTTTCCTAAAGGGCCAGAACAGTGTGCTTGCTCAGAACAAAAGAACTGTGCTTCCTACACACACGGGCCATATCTACTTCAACTCTGCTTAGGAAACTGACAAAAAAAGTAGCTCCTCTTCAGTCCGATACACTGTACTTGCTGGGATCAGACGCGAGTGCTATTTGCACTATGTATGGCAATGGGAGCACAATTGTGACTTTCCTTACCAGAAAACAAGTCTTGCTCATAGGACCAGAAACTGCTTGTGATTCAACTCCATTTAGGACTTGGAAACAAATGCTAGCTTGCCTTACAAGAAACACACTCTGCTTTTGAGAAAAGAGCACTCTTCTACTCTACTGTGTTTCCTATGGGGTCCGAACAGTGAGCTTGCGCAGAACAAACGAACTGTGCTTCCTACACACACGGACATATCTAGTTCAAGTCTGCTTAGGAACCTGACAAGAACAGTAGATCCTCTTCAGTCCAATACACTGTACTTGCTGGGAACAGATACCAGTGCTATTTGTCCTGTGTATATCAATGGTAGCACAATAGTGACTCTTCTTACCATAAAACAACTCTTGCTCGTAGGACCAGAAACTGCATGTGATTCAACTCCATTTAGGACTGGGAAACAAACGCTAGCTCACCTTACAAGAAACACACTCTGCATTAGAGAAAAGAGCACTCTTCTACTCTACTGTGTTTCCTATAGGGCCAGAACAGTGAGCTTGCTCAGAACAAAAGAACTGTGCTTCCTACACATGGGCCATATCTAGTTCAACTCTGCTTAGGAAACTGACAAGAACAGTAGCTCCTCTTCAGTCCGATACACTGTACTTGCTGGGAACAGACGCGAGTGCTATTTGCACTGTGTATGGCAATGGGAGCACAATAGTGACTTTCCTTACCAGAAAACAACTCTTGCTCGTAGTACCAGAAACTGCATGTGATTCAACTCCATTTAGGACTGGGAAACAAATGCTAGCTCACCTTACATGAAACACACTCTGCTTTTGAGAAAAGAGCACTCCTCTACTCTACTGTGTTTCCTATGGTGTCCGAACAGTGAGCTTGCTCAGAACAAAAGAACTATGCTTCCTACACATACGTGCCATATCTAGTTCAACTCTGCTTAGGAAACTGACAAGAACAGTAGCTCCTCTTCAGTCCAATACACTTTACTTGCGGGGAACAGACGCGAGTGTTATTTGCACTGTGTATGGAAATTGGAGCACAATAGTGACTCGTCTTACCAGAAAACAACTCTTGCTCGTAGGACCAAAAACTACATGGGACTCAACTCCGTTTAGGACTGGGAAACAAACGCTAGCTCGACTTCCAAGAAACACACTCTGCTTTTGAGAAAAGAGCACTCTTCTACTCTACTGTGCTTCCTATAGGGCCAGAACAGTGAGCTTGCTCAGAAAAAAAGAACTGTGGATCCTACACACACGGGCCATACCTAGTTCATCTCTTCTTAGGAAACTGAGAAGAACAGTAGCTCCTCTTCAGTCCAATACACTGTACTTGCTGGGAACAGACGGGAGGGCTATTTGCACTGTGTATGGCAATGGGAGCGCAATAGTGACTTTCTTTACCAGAAAACAACTCTTGCTCGTAGGACCAGAAACTGCATGTGATTCCACTCCATTTAGGACTGGGAAACAAACGGTAGCTCGCCTTACAAGAAACACAGTCTGATTTAGAGAAAAGAGCACTCTTCTACTCTAATGTGTTTCCAATGGGGTCCAAACAGTGAGCTTACTCAAAACAAAAGAACTGTGCTTCCTACACACACGGACCATATCTAGTTCAACTCTGCTTAGTAAACTGACAAGAACAGTAGCTCCTATTCAGTCCAATACACTGTACTTGCTGGGAAAAGACGCGAGTGCTATTTGCCTTGTGTAGGGCAATGGGAGCACAATAGTGACTTTCCTTACCAAAAAACAACTCTTGCTCGTAGGACCAGAAACTCCATGTGATTCAACTCCATTTAGGTCTGGGAAACAAACGCTAGCTCGCCTTACAAGAAACACACTCTGCTTTTGAGAAAAGAGCACTCTTCTACTCTACTGTGTTTCCTATTGAGTCCGAACACTGAACTTGCTCAGAACAAAAGAACTGTGCTTCCTACACACATGGCCATATCTAGTTCAGTTCTGCTTAGGAACCTGACAAGAACAGTAGATCCTCTTCAGTCCAATACACTGTACTTGCTGGGAACAGACGCCAGTGCTATTTGTCCTGGGTATGGCAATGGCAGCGCAAAAGTGACTCTTCTTACCATAAAACAACGCTTGCTCGTAGGACTAGAAACTGCATGTGATTCAACTCCATTTAGGACTGGAAAACAAACGCTAGCTCGCCTTACAAGAAACACACTCTGCTTTAGAGAAAAGAGCACTCTTCTACTCTACTGTGTTTCCTATATGGCCAGAACAGTGAGCTTGCTCAGAACAAAAGAACTGTGCTTCCTTCACACACGGCCATATTTAGTTCAATTCTGCTTAGGAAACTGAGAAGAACAGTAGCTCCTTTTCAGTCCAATACACTGTACTTGGTGGGAACAGACGGGAGGGCTATTTGCACTGTGTATGGCAATGGGAGCGCAATAGTGACTTTCCTTACCAGAAAACAACTCTTGCTCATAGGAACACAAACTGCATGTGATTCCACTCCATTTAGGAATGGGAAACAAACGCTAGCTTGTCTTAAAAGAAACACACTCTGCTTTTGAGAAAAAAGCACTCTTCTACTCTACTGTGTTTCCTATGGGGTCCGAACAGTGATCTTGCTCAGAACAAAAGAACTGTGCTTCCTACACACACGGGCCATATCTAGTTCAACTCTGCTTAGGAAACTGACAAGAACAGTAGCTCCTCTTCAGTCCAATACACTGTACTTGCTCGGAACACACGCGAGTGCTATTTGCACTGTGTATGGCAATTGGAGCACAATAGTGACTCGTCTTACCAGTAAACAACTCTTGCTCGTAGGACAAAAAACAGCATGTGACTCAACTCCATTTAAGACTGGGAAACAAACGCTAGCTCTCCTTCTAAAAACACACTCTGCTTTTGAGAAAAGAGCACTCTTCTACTCTACTGTGTTTCCTATGTGTTCCGAACAGTGAGCTAGCTCAGAACAAAAAAACTGTGCTTCCTACACACACGGCCATATCTAGTTCAAGTCTGCTTAGGAAACTGACAAGAACAGTAGCTCCTATTCAGTCTGATACACTGTATTTGCTGGGAACAGACGCGAGTGCTATTTGCACTGTTTATGGCATTTGGAGCGCAACAGTGACTCTTCTTACCGGAAAACAACTCTTGCTCGTAGGACAAAAAACTGCATGTGACTCAACTCCATTTAGGTCTGGGAAACCAACGCGAGTTCGACTTCCAAAAATACACTCTGCTTTTGAGAAAAAAGCACTCTTCTACTCTACTGTGTTTCCTATGTGTTCCGAACAGTGAGCTTGCTCAGAACAAAAAAACTGTGCTTCCTACAAACATTGCCACATCTAGTTCAAGTCTGCTTAGGAACCTGACAAGAACAGTAGATCCTATTCAGTCCAATACACTGTGCTCCTGGGAACAGACAACAGTACTATTTGTCCTGTGTATGGCAATGGCAGCACAATAGTGACTCTTCTTACCATAAAAAAACTCTTGCTCGTAGGACCAGAAACTGCATGTGATTCAACTCCATTTAGGACTGGGAAACAAACGCTAGCTCTCCTTACAAGAAACACACTCTGCTTTAGAGAAAAGAGCACTCTTCTACTCTACTGTGTTTCCTATAGGGCCAGAACAGTGACCTTGCTCAGAACAAAAGAACTGTGCTTCCTACACACACCGACCATATCTAGTTCAACTCTGTTTAGGAAACTGACAAGAACAGTAGCTCCACTTCAGTCCAATACACTGTATTTGCTGGGAACAGACGCGAGTGCTATTTGCACTGTGTATGGCAATGGGAGCTCAATAGTTACTTTCCTTACCAGAAAACAACTCTTGCTCGTAGGAACAGAAACTGCATGGGATTCAACTCCATTTAGGACTGGGAAACAAACGCTAGCTCGCCTTACAAGAAACACACTCTGCTTTAGAGAAAAGAGCACTCTTCTACTCTACTGTGTTCCCTATGGGGTCCGAACAGTGAGCTTGCTCAGAACAAAGAAACTGTGCTTACTACACACAAGGCCATATCTAGTTCAAGTCTGATTAGGAACCTGACAAGAACATCTGATCCTCTTCAGTCCAATACACTGTACTTGCTGGGAACATACGCCAGTGCTATTTGTCCTGTGTATGGCAATGGCAGCGCAATAGTGACTATTCTTACCATAAAACAACTCTTGCTCCTAGGACCAGAAACTGCATGTGATTCAACTCCATTTAGGACTGGGAAACAAACTCTAGCTCGCCTTACAAGAAACACACTCTGCTTTAGAGAAAAGAGCACTCTTCTCCTCTACTGTGTTTCCTATAGGGCCAGAACAGTGAGGTTGCTCAGAACAAAAAACTGTGCTTCCTACACACAGACCATATCTAGTTGAACTCTGCTTAGGAAACTGACAAGAACAGTAGCTAATCTTCAGTCCGATACACTGTACTTGCTGGGAACAGACACGAGTGCTATTTGCACTGTGTTTTCCAATGGGAGCACAATAGTGACTTCCTTACCAGAAAACAACTCTTGCTTGTAAGACCAGAAACTGCATGTGATTCAACTCCATTTAGGACTGGGAAACAAACGCTAGCTCGCCTTACAAGAAACACACTCTGCTTTTGAGAAAAGAGCACTCTTCTACTCTACTGTATTTCCTTTAGGGCCAGAACAGTGAGCTTGCTGAGACAAAAGAACTGTGCTACCTACACACACGGCCATATCTAGTTCAACTCTTCTTAGGAAACTGACAAGAACAGTAGCTCCTATTCAGTCCAATACACTGTACTTGCTGGGAACAGACGCGAGTGCTATTTGCGCTGTGTATGGCAATTGGAGCGCAATAGTGACTCTTCTTAACAGAAAACAACTCTTGCTCGTAGGACCAAAAACTGCATGTGACTCAACTCCATTTAGGAATGGGAAACAAACGCGAGCTCGCCTTACAAGAAACACACTCTGCTTTAGAGAAAAGAGCACTCTTCTACTCTACTGTGTTTCCTATAGGGCCAGAACAGTGAGCTTGCTCAGAACAAAAGAACTGTGCTTCCTACACACACGGCCATATCTAGTTCAACTCTGCTTAGGAATCTGACAAGAACAGTAGAACCTCTTCAGTCCAATACACTGTACATGCTGGGAATAGACTCCAGTGCTATTTGCCCTGTGAATGACAATGAGAGCACAATAGTGACTCTTCTTACCAGAAAACAACTCTTGCTCCTAGGACCAGAAACTGCATGTGATTCAACTCCATTTAGGACTGGGAAACAAACGCTAGCTCGGCTCGTCTTCCAAGAAACAAACTCTGCTTTTGAGAAAAGAGCACTCTTCTACTCTACTGTGTTTCCAATGGGGTCCAAACAGTGAGCTTGCTCAGAACAAAAGAACTGTGCTTCCTACACACATGGAACATATCTAGTTCAACTGTGCTGAGGAAACTGACAAGAACAGTAGATCCTCTTCAGTCCAATACACTGTACATGCTGAGAACAGACGCCAGTGCTATTTGCCCTGTGTATGACAATGGGAGCACAATAGTGACTCTTCTTACCAGAAAACATCTTTTGCTCGCAGTACCAGGAACTGCATGTGATTCAACTCCATTTAGGACTGGGAAACAAACGCTAGCTCGCCTTACAAGAAAAACACTCTGCTTTTGAGAAAAGAGCACTCTTCTACTCTACTGTGTTTCCTATGGGGTCCAACATTCAGCTTTCTCAGAACAAAAGAACTGTGCTTCCTTCACACGGACCATATCTAGTTCAACTCTGCTGAGGAAACTGACAAAAACAGTAGCTCTTAATCAGTCCAATACACTGTACTTGAAGGGAGCAGACGCGAGTACTATTTGCACTGTGTATGGCATTTGGAGCGCAATAGTGACTCTTCTTACCAGAAAACAACTCTTGCTCATAGGACCAAAAACTGCATGTGACTCAACTCCATTTATGACTGGGAAACAAACGCGAGCTCACCTTACAAGAAAAACACTCTGCTTTAGAGAAAAGAGCACTCTTCTACTCTACTGTGTTTCCTATGGGGTCCAAAGAGTGAGCTTGCTCAGAACAAAAGAACTGTGCTTCCTACACGCACGGGCCATATCTCGTTCAACTCTGCTTTGGAAACTGACAAGAACAGTAGCTCCTCTTCAGTCCGATACACTGTACTTGCTTGGAACAGACGCGAGTGCTATTTGCACTGTGTATGGCAATGGGAGCACAATAGTGACTTATTTACCAGAAAACAACTCTTGCTCGTAGGACCAGAAACTGCATGTGATTCAACTCCATTTAGGACTGGGAAACAAATGCTAGCTCGCCTTCCAAAAACACACTCTGCTTTTGAGAAAAGAGCACTCTTCTACTCTACTGTGTTTCTTATGTGTTCTGAACAGTGAGCTTGCGCAGAAAAAAAAAACTGTGCTTCCTACACACACGGCCATATCTAGTTCAAGTCTGCTTAGGGAACTGACAAGAACAGTAGCTCCTATTCAGTCCAAAACACTGTACTTGCTGAAAACAGACGCGAGTGCTATTTGCACTGTATATGGCATTTGGAGCGCAACAGTGACTCTTCTTACCAGAAAACAACTCTTGCTCGTAGGACCAAAAACTGCATGTGACTCAACTCCATTTAGGACTGGGAAACAAACGCTAGCTCGTCTTACAAGAAACACACTCGGCTTTTGAGAAAAGAGCACTCTTCTACTCTACTGTGTTTCCTATGGTGTCCAAACAGTGAGCTTGCTCAGAACAAAAGAACTGTGCTTCCTACACACACGGACCATATCTAGTTCAGCTCTCCTTAGGAAACTGACAAGAACAGTAGCTCCTTTTTGTCCAATACACTCTACTTGCTGGGAACAGACGCCAGTGCTATTTGTCCTGTGTAGGGCAATGGCAGCGCAATATTGACTCTTCTTACCAGAAAACAACTCTTGCTCGTAGGACCAGAAACTGCATGGGATTCAACGCCATTTAGGAATGGGAAACAAACGCTAGCTCGCCTTACAAGAAACACACTTTCCTTTTGAGAAAAGAGCACTCTTCTACTCTACTGAGTTTCCTATGGGGTCCAAACAGTGAGCTTGCTCAGAACAAAAGAACTGTGCTTCCTTCAAACACTGACCATATCTAGTTCAACTCTGCTTAGGAAACTGACAAGAACAGTAGCTCCTCTTCAGTGCGATACACTGTATTTGCTGGGAACAGATGCGAGTGCTATTTGCACTGTGTATGGCAATGGGAGCTCAATAGTTACTTTCCTTACCAGAAAACAACTCTTGCTCATAGGACCAGAAATTGCATGGGATTCAACTCCATTTAGGATGGGGAAACAAACGCTAGCTCGCCTTACAAGAAACACACTGCTTTTGAGAAAAGAACACTCTTCTACTCTACTGTGTTTCCTATGTGGTCCAAACAGTGAGCTTGCTCAGAACAAAAGAACTGTGCTTCCTACACACACGGCCATATCTAGTTCAATTCTGCTTAGGAACCTGACAAGAACAGTAGATCCTCTTCAGTCCAATACACTGTACTTGCTGGGAAAAAATGCCAGTGCTATTTGTCCTGTGTATGGCAATGGCAGCGCAATAGTGACTCTTCTTACCATAAAACAACTCTTGCTCGTAGGACCAGAAACTCCATGTGATTCAACTCCATTTAGGACTGGGAAACAAACGCTACCTCGCCTTACAAGAAACACACTCTGCTTTTGAGAAAAGAGCACTCTGCTACTCTACTGTGTTTCCTATGGGGTCCAAACAGTGAGCTTGCTCAGAACAAAAGAACTGTGCTTCCTACACGGGAAATATCAAGCTCAACTCTGATTAGGAAACTGACAAGAACAGTAGCTCCTATTCAGTCCAATACAATATACTTGCTGGGAACATATGCGAGAGCTATTTGCACTGTGTATGGCATTTGGAGGGCAATAGTGACTCTTCTTACCAGAAAACAACTCTTGCTCGTAGGACCAAAAACTGCCTGACTCAACTCCATTTAGGACTGGGAAACAAACGTGAGCTCGCCTTACAAGAAACACACTCTGCTTTAGAGAAAAGAGCACTCTTCTACTCTAATGTGTTTCCTATGGCGTCCGAACAGTGAGCTTGCTCAGAACAAAAAAACTGTGCTTCCTACACACAAGGCCATATCTAGTTCAAATCTGCTTAGGAACCTGACAAGTACAGTAGATCCTCTTCCGTCTAATACACTGTACTTGCTGCGAAAAGACGCCAGTGCTATTTGTCCTGTGTATGGCAATGGCAGCGCAATAGTGACTCTTCTTACCAGAAAACAACTCTTGTTTGTAGGACAAGAAACTGCATGTGATTCAACTCCATACTGGACTTGGAAACAAACGCTAGCTCGCCTTACAAGAAACACACTCTGCTTTTGAGAAGAGTGCACTATTCTACCCTACTATGTTTCCTATAGGGCCAGAACAGTGAGCTTGCTCAGAACAAAAGAACTGTGCTTCCTACACACACGGCCATATCTAGTTCAACTCTGCTTAGGAACCTGACAAGAACAGTAGATCCTCTTCAGTCCAATACACTGTGCATGCTGGGAACAGACGCGAGTGCTATTTGCCCTGTGTATGACAATGGGAGCACAATAGTGACTCTTCTTAGCAGAAAACAACTCTTGCTCATAGGACCGGAAACTGCTTGTGATTGAACTTCAATTAGAGCTAGGAAACAAACGCTAGCTTGCCTTGCAAGAAACACACTTTTCTTTTGAGAAAAGAGCACACTTCTACTCTACTGTGTTTCCTATGAGGTCCGAACAGTGAGCTTGCTCAGAACAAAAAATAACGTGATTCCTACACACACCGTCACACCTAGTTCAATTCTGCTTAGGAACCTGACAAGAACAGTAGATCCTCTTCAGTCCAATACATTGTACTGCTGGGAACAGATGCCAGTGCTATTTGTCCTGTGTAGGGCAATGGCAGCACAATATTGACTCTTCTTACCAGAAAACAACTCTTGCTCATAGGACCAGAAACTGCATGTGATTCAACTCCATTTAGGACTGGGAAACAAACGCTAGCTCGCCTTACAAGAAACACACTCTGCTTTTGAGAAAAGAGCACTCTTCTACTCTACTGAGTTTCCTATGGGGTCCAAACAGTGAGCTTGCTCATAACAAAAGAACTGTGCTTCCTACACACACGGACCATATCTAGTTCAGCTCTGCTTAGGAAACTGACAAGAACAGTAGCTCCTTTTTGTCCAATACACTCTACTTGCTGGGAACAGACGCCAGTGCTATTTGTCCTGTGTAGGGCAATGGCAGCGCAATATTGACTCTTCTTACCAGAAAACAACTCTTGCTCGTATGAAAAGAAACTGCATGGGATTCAACTCCATTTAGGACTGGGAAACAAACGCTAGCTCGCCTTACAAGAAACACACTTTCCTTTTGAGAAAAGAGCACTCTTCTACTCTACTGAGTTTTCTATGGGGTCCAAACAGTGAGCTTGCTCAGAACAAAAGAACTGTGCTTCCTTCAAACACCGACCATATCTAATTCAACTCTGCTTAGGAAACTGACAAGAACAGTAGCTCCTCTTCAGTCCGATACACTGTATTTGCTGGGAACAGATGCGAGTGCTATTTGCACTGTGTATGGAAATGGGAGCTCAATAGTTACTTTCCTTACCAGAAAACAACTCTTGCTCGTAGGACCAGAAATTGCATGTGATTTAACTCCATTTAGGACTGGGAAACAAATGCTAGCTCGCCTTAAAAGAAACACACTCTGCTTTTGAGAAAAGAACACTCTTCTACTCTACTGTGTTTCCTATGTGGTCCAAACAGTGAGCTTGCTCAGAACAAAAGAACTGTGCTTCCTACACACACGGCCATATCTAGTTCAATTCTGCTTAGGAACCTGACAAGAACAGTAGATCCTCTTCAGTCCAATACACTGTACTTGCTGGGAAAAAACGCCAGTGCTATTTGTCCTGTGTATGGCAATGGCAGCGCAATAGTGACTCTTCTTACCATAAAACAACTCTTGCTCGTAGGACCAGAAACTCCATGTGATTCAACTCCATTTAGGACTGGGAAACAAATGCTAGCTCGCCTTACAAGAAACACACTCTGCTTTAGAGAAAAGAGCACTCTGCTACTCTACTGTGTTTCCTATGGGGTCCAAACAGTGAGCTTGCTCAGAACAAAAGAACTGTGCTTCCTACACGGGAAATATCAAGCTCAACTCTGATTAGGAAACTTACAAGAACAGTAGCTCCTATTCAGTCCAATACACTCTACTTTCTGGGAACAGATGCTAGAGCTATTTGCACTGTGTATGGCATTTGGAGGGCAATAGTGACTCTTCTTACCAGAAAACAACTCTTGCTCGTGGACCAAAAACTGCCTGAGACTCAACTCCATTTAGGAAAGGTAAACAAACGCGAGCTCGCATTACAAGAAACACACTCTGCTTTAGAGAAAAGAGCACCCATCTACTCTACTGTGTTTCCTATGGCGTCCGAACAGTGAGCTTGCTCAGAACAAAAAAACTGTGCTTCCTACACACACGGCCATATCTAGTTCAAATCTGCTTAGGAACCTGACAAGTACAGTAGATCCTCTTCCGTCCAATACACTGTACTTGCTGCGAAAATACGCCAGTGCTATTTGTCCTGTGTATGGCAATGGCAGCGCAATAGTGACTTTTCTTACCAGAAAACAACTCTTGTTTGTAGGACCAGAAACTGCATGTGATTCAACTCCATATTGGACTTGGAAACAAACGCTAGCTCGCCTTACAAGAAACACACTCTGCTTTTGAGAAAAGTGCACTCTTCTACTCTACTATGTTTCCTATAGGGCCAGAACAGTGAGCTTGCTTAGAACAAAAGAACTGTGCTTCCTACACACACGGCCATATCTAGTTCAACTCTGCTTAGGAACCTGACAAGAACAGTAGATCCTCTTCAGTCCAATACACTGTGCATGCTGGGAACAGACGCGAGTGCTATTTGCCCTGTGTATGACAATGGGAGCACAATAGTGACTCTTCTTAGCAGAAAACAACTCTTGCTCGTAGGACCAGAAACTGCATGTGATGCAACTCCATTTAGGACTGGGAAACAAATGCTAGCTCGCCTTACAAGGAACACACTCTGATTTAGAGAAAAAAGCACTCTTCTACTCTATTGTGTTTCCAAAGAGGTCCGAACAGTGAACTTGCTCAAACCAAAAGAACTGTGCTTCCTACACACACGGCCATATCTAGTTCAATTCTGCTTAGGAACCTGACAAGAACAGTAGATCCTCTTCAGTCCAATACACTGTACTTGCTGGGAACAGACTCCAGTGCTATTTGTCCTGTGTATGGCAATGGCAGCGCAATATTTACTATTCTTACCGTAAAATGACTCTTGACAATAGGACCAAAAACTGCATGGGATTCAACTCCATTTAGGACTGGGAAACAAACCCTAGCTCTCCTTACAAGAAACACACTCTGCTTTTGAGAAAAGAGCACTCTTTTACTCTACTGTGTTTCCTATGGGGTCCAAACAGTTAGATTGCTCAGAACAAAATAACTGTGCTTCCTACACACACCGACCATATCTAGTTCAACTCTGCTTAGGAAACTGACAAGAACAGTAGCTCCTATTTAGTCCAATACACTGTACTTGCTGGGAACAGACGCGAGTGCTATTTGCACTGTGTATGGCAATGGGAGCACAATAGTAACTTTCCTTACCAGAAAACAACTCTTGCTCATAGGACCGGAAACTGCTTGTGATTGAACTCCAATTAGGGCTACGAAACAAACGCTAGCTCGCCTTACAAGAAACACACTTTTCTTTTGAGAAAAGAGCACTCTTCTACTCTACTGTGTTTCCTATGAGGTCCGAACAGTGAGCTTGCTCAGAACAAAAAAAAACGTGATTCCTACCCACACCATCACACCTAGTTCAATTCTGCTTAGGAACCTGACAAGAACAGTAGATCCTCTTCAGTCCAATACACTGTACTGCTGGGAACAGACGCCAGTGCTATTTGTCCTGTGTAGGGCAATGGCAGCGCAATATTGACTCTTCTTACCAGAAAACAACTCTTGCTCATAGGACCAGAAACTGCATGTGATTCAACTCCATTTAGGACTGGGAAACAAACGCTAGCTCGCCTTACAAGAAACACAATCTGCTTTTGAGAAAAGAGCATTCTTCTACTCTACTGTGTTTCCTATGGGGTCCAAACAGTGAGCTTGCTCAGAACAAAAGAACTGTGCTTCCTACACACACCGACCATCTCTAGTTCAACTCTGCTTAGGAAACTCACAAGAACAATAGCTCCTCTTCAGTACGATACACTGTCCTTGCTGGGAACAAAGGGGAGGGCTATTTGCATTGTGTATGGCAATGGGAGCTCAATAGTTACTTTCCTTACCAGAAGACAACTCTTGCTCGTACGACCAGAAACTGCATGGGATTCAACTCCATTTAGGACTGGGAAACAAACGCTAGCTCGCCTTACAAGAAACACACTCTGCTTTTGAGAAAAGAGGAAAATTCAACTCTACTGTGTTTCCTATGTGGTCCGAACAGTGAGCTTGCTCAGAACAAAAAAACTGTGCTTCCTACACACACGGCCATATCTAGTTCAATTCTGCTTAGGAACCTGACAAGAACAGTAGATCCTCTTCAGTCCAATACACTCTACTTGCTGGGAACAGACGCCAGTGGAATTTGTCCTCTGTATGGCAATGGCAGCGCAATAGTGACTATTCTTACCATAAAACAACTCTTGCTCGTAGGACCAGAAACTGCATGTGATTCAACTCCATTTAGGACTGGGAAACAAACGCTAGCTCGCTTTACAAGAAACACACTCTGCTTTAGAGAAAGAGCACTCTTCTACTCTACTGTGTTTCCTGTAGGGCCAGAACAGTGAGCTTGCTCAGAACAAAAGAACTGTGCTTCCTACACACGGGCCATATCTAGTTCAACTCTGCTTAGGAAACTGACAAGAACAGTAGCATTTATTCAGTCCAATACACTGTACTTGCTGGGAACAGACGCAAGTGCTATTTGCACTGTGTATGGCAATTGAAACTCAATAGTGACTCTTCTTACAAGAAAACAACTCTTGCTCGTAGGACCAAAAACTGCCCGTGAAAACTCCATTTAGGACTGGTAAACAAAGGCGAGCTCGCCTTACAAGAAACACACTCTGCTTTAGAGAAAAGAGCACTCTTCTACTCTACTGTGTTTCCTGTAGGGCTAGAACAGTGAGCTTGCTCAGAACAAAAGAACTGTGCTTCCTACACACGGGCCATATCTAGTTCAACTCTGCTTAGGGAACTGACAAGAACAGTAGCTCCTTTTCAGTCCAATACACTGTAATTGCTGGGAACAGACGCGAGTGCTATTTGCACTGTGTATGGCAATGGGAGCGCAAAGTGACTTTCCTTACCAGAAAACAACTCTTGCTTGTAGGAACTGAAACTGCATGGGATTCAACTCCATTTAGTACTGGGAAACAAATGCTAGCTCCCCTTACATGAAACACACTCTGCTTTTGAGAAAAGAGCACTCTTCTACTCTACTGTGTGTCCAATGTGGTCCAAACAGTGAGCTTGCTCAGAACAAAAGAACTGCGCTTCCTACACACACGGGCCATATCTCGTTCAACTCTGCTTAGGAAACTGACAAGAACAGTAGCTCCTCTTCAGTCAGATACACTGTACTTGCTGGGAACAGACGCTAGTGCTATTTGCACTGTGTATGGCAATGGGAGCACAATTGTGACTTCCTTACCAGAAAAAAAACTCTTGCTCGTAGGACCAGAAACTGCATGTGAATCCACTCCATTTAGGACTGGGAAACAAACGCTGGATCGCCTTACAAGAAACACACTCGACTTTTGAGAAAAGAGCACTGTTCTACTCTACTGTGTTTCCTATAGTGCCAGAACAGTGAGCTTGCTCAGAACAAAAGAACTGTGCTTCCTACACACACGGCCATATCTACTTCAACTCTGCTTAGGAACCTGACAAGAACAGTAGATCCTGTTCAGTCCAATACACTGTACATACTGGGAACTGACGCCAGTGCTATTTGCCCTGTGTATGACAATTGGCGCACAATAGTGACTCTTCTTACGAGAAAACAACTCTTGCTCGTAGGACCAGAAACTGCATGTGATTCAACTCCATTTAGGACTGGGAAACAAACGCTAGCTCTCCTTACAAGAAACACACTCTGCTTTTGAGAAAAGAGCACTCTTCTACTCTACTGTGTTTCCTATCGGGCCAGAACAGTGAGCTTGCCGAGAACAAAAGAACTGTGCTTCCTACACACACGGACCATATCTAGTTCAACTCTGCTTAGGAAACTGACAAGAACAGTAGCTCCTATTCAGTCCAATACACTGTACTTGCTGGGAACAGACGCGAGTTCTATTTGCACTGTGTAAGACAATTGGAGCACAATAGTGACTCTTCTTACCAGAAAACAACTCTTGCTCGTAGGAGCAAAAACTGCATGTGACTCAACTCCATTAGGACTGGGAAACAAACGCTGGATCGCCTTACAAGAAACACACTCTGCTTTTGAGAAAAGAGCACTCCTCTACTCTACTGTGTTTCCTATAGGGCCAAAAGAGTAAGCTTGCTGAGAACAAAAGAACTGTGCTTCCTAAACACACGGTCATATCTACTTCAATTCTGCTTAGGAAACTGACAAGAATAGTAGATCCTCTTCAGTCCAAAACACTGTACTTGCTGGGAACAGACGCGAGTGCTATATGCCCTGTGTATGACAATGGGAGCGCAATAGTGACTCTTCTTACCAGAAAACAACTCTTGCTCCTAGGACCAGAAACTGCATGGGATTCAACTCCAGTTAAGACTGGGAAACAAATGCTAGCTCGCCTTACAAGAAACACACTCTTCTTTTGAGAAGAGAGCACTCTTCTACTCTACTGTGTTTCCTATGGGGTCCAAACAGTGAGCTTGCTCAGAACAAAAGAACTGTGCTTCCTACACACACGGACCATATCTAGTTCAACTCTGCTTAGGAACCTGACAAGAACAGTAGCTCCTCTTCAGTCCAATACACTGTACTTGCTAGGAACAGACGCGAGTGCTATTTGCACTGTGTATGGCAATTGGAGCACAATAGTGACTCGTCTTACCAGAAAACAACTCTTGCTCGTAGGACAAAAAACTGCATGTGACTCAACTCCATTTAGTACTGGGAAACAAACGCGAGTTCGCCTTACAAGAAACACACTCTGCTTTTGAGAAAAGAGCACTCTTCTACTCTACTGTGTTTCCTATAGGGCCAGAACAGTGAGCTTGCTCAGAACAAAAGAACTGTGCTTCCTACACACACGGCCATATCTAGTTCAACTCTGCTTAGGAACCTGACAAGAACAGTAGATCCTCTTCAGTCCAATACACTGTACATGCTGGGAACAGACGCCAGCGCTATTTGCCCTGTGTATGACAATGGGAGCACAATAGTGAGTCTTCTTACCAGAAAACAACTCTTGCTCATAGGACCAGAAACTGCATGTGATTCAACTCCATTTAGGACTAGGAAACAAATGATAGCTCGTTTTACAAGAAACACACTCTGCTTTTGAGAAAAGAGCACTCTTCTACTCTACTGAGTTTCCTATTGGGTCCGAACAGTGAGCTTGCTCAGAACAAAGGAACTGTGCTTCCTACACACACGGGCCATATCTAGTTCAACTCTGCTTAAAACACTGACAAGAACAGTAGATCCTCTTCAGTCCAATACACTGTACTTGCTGGGAACAGATGCAAGTGCTATTTGCACTGTGTATGGCAATGAGAGTGCAATAGTGACTCTTCTTACCAGAAAAAAACTCTTGCTCATAGGACCAAAAACTGCATGTGTCTCAACTTCATTTAGGACTGGGAAAGAAACACTAGCTCGCCTTACAAGAAAAACTCTGTGCTTTTGACAAAAGAGCATTCTTCTACTATACTGTGTTTCCTATAGGGCCAGATGAGTGAGCTTCCTCAGAATAAAAGAACTGTGCTTCCTGCACACAGGGGCCATATCTATTCAATTCTGCTTAGGAAACTGACAATAACAGTAGATCCTATTCAGTCCAATACACTGTACATGCTGGGAACAGACGCCAGTACTATTTGCCCAGTGTATGACAATGGGAGCGCAATAGTGACTCTTCTTACCAGAAAACAACTCTTGTTCCTAGGACCAGAAACTGCATGTGACTCAACTCCATTTAGGACTGGGAAACAAACGCTAGCTCGCCTTACAAGAAATACACTCTGCTTTTGAGAAAAGAGCACTCTTCTACTCTACTGTGTTTCCTGTAGGGCCAGAACAGTGAGCTTGCTCAGAACAAAAGAACTGTGCTTCCTACACACACGGCCATATCTAGTTCAATTCTGTTTAGGAACCTGACAAGAACAGTAGATCCCCTTCAGTCCAATATACTTTACTTGCTGGGAACAGACGCCAGTGCTATTTGTCCTGTGTATGGCAATGGCAGCGCAATAGTGACTATTCTTACCATAAAACAACTATTGCTCGTAGGACCAGAAACTGCATGAGATTCAACTCCATTTAGGACTGGGAAACAAATGCTAGCTCGCCTTACAAGAAACACACTTTGCTTTTGAGAAAAGAGCACTCTTCTACTCTACTGTGTTTCCTATGGGGTCCAAACAGTGAGCTTGCTCAAACAGAAAACTGTGCTTCCTACACACGGACCATATCTAGTTCAACTCTGCTTAGGAAACCAACAAGAACAGTAGCTCCTCTTCAGTCCGATACACTGTAATAGCTGGGAACAGACATGAGTGCTATTTTCACTGTGTATCGCAATGGGAGCACAATAGTGACTTTCCTTACGAGAAAACAACTCTTGCTCGTAGGACCAGAAACTGCATGTGATTCAACTCCATTTAGGACTGGGAAACAAACACTAGCTCGCCTTACAAGAAACACACCCTGCTTTTGAGAAAAGAGCACTCTTCTACTCTACTGTGTCCTATGTGGTAAAAACAGTGAGCTTGCTCAGAACAAAAGAACTGAGCTTCCTACACACACGGGCCATATCTCGTTCAACTCTGTTTAGGAAACTGACAACAACAGTAGCTACTCTTCATTCCGATACACTGTACTTGCTGGGAACAGATGCGAGTGCTATTTGCACTGTGTATGGCAATGGGAGCACAATAGTGACTCTTCTTACCAGAAAACAACTCTTGCTCGTAGGACCAGAAACTGCATGAGATTCAACTCCATTTAGGACTGGAAACAAACGCTAGCTCGCATTACAAGAAACACACTCTGCTTTTGAGAAAAGAGCCCTCTTATACTCTAAAGTGTTTCCTATAGGGACAGAACAGTGATTTTGCTCAGAAAAAAAAAGCTGTGCTTCCTACACACACGGGCCATATCTAGTTCAACTCTGCTTAAGAAACTGACAAAAATAGTAGCTCCTCTTCAGTACGATACCCTGTACTAGCTGGGAACACACGCGAGTGCTATTTGCACTGTGTATGGTAATGGGAGCGCAATAGTGACTTTTCTTACCAGAAAAAAAACTCTTGCTCGTAGGACCAGAAACTGCATGTGATTCAACTCCATTTAGGACTGGGAAACAAATGCTAGCTCGCCTTACATGAAACACACTCTGCTTTTGAGAAAAGAGCACTCTTCTACTCTACTGTGTTTTTCTAAGGGTGGGAAATGTGAGCTTGCTCAGAACAAAAGAACTGTGATTCCTACACACACGGGCCATATCTAGTTCAACTCTGCTTAGGAAACTGACAAGAACAGTATCTCCTCTTCACTCCAATTCACTGTACATGCTAGGAACAGACGCCAGGACTATTTGCTCTGTGTATGACAATGGGAGCGCAATAGGGACTCTTCTTACCAGAAAACAACTCTTGTTCGTAGGACCAGAAACTGCATGTGATTCAACTCCATTTAGGACTGGGAAACAAATGCTTGCTCGCCTTACATGAAACACACTCTGCTTTTGAGAAAAGAGTACTCATCTACTCTACTGAGTCTCCTATGGGATCCGAATAGTGAGCTTGCTCAGAAGAAAAGAACTGTGCTTCCTACACACACGGGTCATATCTAGTTCAACTCTGCTTAAAAAACTGACAAGAACAGTAGCTCCTCTTCAGTCCAATACACTGAACTTGCTGGGAACAGATGCAAGTGCTATTTGCACTGTGTATGGCAATGGGAGTGCAATAGTGACTCTTCTTACCAGAAAAAAACTCTTGCTCGTAGGACAAAAACTGCATGTGTCTCAACTCCATTTAGGACTGGGAAAGAAACGCAAGCTCGCCTTACAAGAAACACATTCTGCATTTGAGAAAAGAGCACTCTTCTACTCTACTGTGTTTCCTATGGTGTCCAAACAGTGAGCTTGCTCAGAACAGAAATCATTGCTTCCTACACACGGACCATATCTAGTTCAACTCTGCTTAGGAAACTGACAAGAACAGTAGCTCCTCTTCAGTCCAATACACTGTAATTGCTAGGAACAGACGCGAGTGCTATTTGCAATGTGTATGGCAATGGGAGCGCAATAGTGACTTTCCTTACCAGAAAACAACTCTTGCTCGTAGGACCAGAAACTGCATGTGATTCAACTCCATTTAAAACTGGGAAACAAACACTAGCTCGCCTTACAAGAAACACACCCTGCTTTTGAGAAAAGAGCACTCTTCTACTCTACTGTGTTTCCTATGTGGTCAAAACAGTGAGCTTGCTCAGAACAAAAGAACTGAGCTTCCTACACACACGGGCCATATCTCGTTCAACTCTGTTTAGGAAACTGACAACAACAGTAGCTACTCTTCAGTCCGATACACTGTACTTGCTGGGAACAGACGCGAGTGCTATTTGCACTGTGTATGGCAATGGGAGCACAATAGTGACTCTTCTTACCAGAAAACAACTCTTGCTCGTAGGACCAGAAACTGCATGAGATTCAACTCCATTTAGGACTGGGAAACAAACACTAGCTCGCATTACAAGAAACACACTCTGCTTTTGAGAAAAGAGCCCTCTTATACTCTAAAGTGTTTCCTATAGGGCCAGAACAGTGATCTTGCTCAGAAAAAAAAAAGCTGTGCTTCCTACACACACGGGCCATGTCTAGATCAACTCTGCTGAGGAAACTGACAAAAACATTAGCTCCTCTTCAGTACCATACCCTGTACTAGCTGGGAACACACGCGAGTGCTATTTGCACTGTGTATGGCAATGGGAGCGCAATAGTGACTTTTCTTACCAGAAAACAACTCTTGCTCGTAGGACCATAAACTGCATGTGATTCAACTCCATTTAGGACTGGGAAACAAATGCTAGCTCGCCTTACATGAAACACACTCTGCTTTTGAGAAAAGAGCACTCTTCTACTCTACTCTGTTTCCTATGGGTTGTAACAGTGAGCTTGCTCAGAACAAAAGAACTGTGCTTCCTACACACACAGGCCATATCTAGTTCAACTCTGCTTAGGAAACTGACAAGAACAGTAGCTCCTCTTCAGTCCAATTCACTGTACATGCTAGGAAAGACGCCAGGAATATTTGCTCTGTGTATGACAATGGGAGCGCAATAGGGACTCTTCTTACCAGAAAACAACTCTTGCTCGTAGGACCAGAAACTGCATGTGATTCAACTCCATTTAGGACTGGGAAACAAATGCTAGCTCGCCTTACATGAAACACACTCTGCTTTTGAGAAAAGAGTACTCTTCTACTCTACTGAGTCTCCTATGGGATACGAACAGTGAGCTTGCTCAGAACAAAAGAACTGTGCTTCCTACACACACGGGCCATATCTAGTTCAACTCTGCTTAGGAAACTGACAAGAACAGTAGATCCTCTTCAGTCCAATACACTGTACTTGCTGGGAACAGATGCAAGTGCTATTTGCACTGTGTATGGCAATGGGAGTGCAATAGTGACTCTTCTTACCAGAAAAAAAACTCTTGCTCGTAGGACCAGAAACTGCATGAGATTCAACTCCATTTAGGACAGGGAAAAAAAACACTAGCTCGCCTTACAAGAAACACACTCTGCTTTTGAGAAAAGAGCACTCTTCTACTCTACTGTGTTTCGTATAAGGCCAGAACAGTGAGCTTGCTCAGAACAAAAGAACTGTGCTTCCTACAAACACGGCCATATGTAGTTCAATTCTGCTTAGGAACCTGACATGAAGAGTAGATCCTCTTCAGTCCAATACAGTGTACTTGCTGGGAACAGACAACAGTGCTATTTGTCCTGTGTATGGCAATGGCAGCACAATAGTGACTCTTCTTACCAGAAAACAACTCTTGCTCGTAGGACCAGAAACTACATGGGATTCAACTACATTTAGGACTGGGAAACAAATGCTAGCTCGCCTTACAAGAAACATACTCTGCTTTAGGGAAAAGAGCACTCCTCTACTCTGCTGTGTTTCCTATGGGGTCCGAACAGTGAGCTTGCTCAGAACAAAAAAACTGTTCTTCCTACACACACGGCCATATCTAGTTCAATTCTGCTTATAAACCTGACAAGAACAGTAGATCCTCTTCAGTCCAATACACTGTACTTGGTGGGAACAGACGCCAGTGCTATTTGTCCTGTGTATGGCAATGGCAGCGCAATAGTGACTATTCTTACCATAAAACAACTCTTGCTCGTAGGACCAGAAACTGCATGTGATTCAACTCCATTTAGGACTGGGAAACAAACACTAGCTCGCCTTACAAGAAACACACTCTGCTTTAGAGAAAAGAGCACTCCTCTACTCTACTGTGTTTCCTATGGGGTCCGAACAGTGACCTTGCTCAGAACAGAAAACATTGCTTCCTACACACGGACCATATCTAGTTCAACTCTGCTTAGGAAACTGACAAGAACAGTAGCTCCTCTTCAGTCCCATACACTGTAATTGCTGGGAACAGACGCGAGTGCTATTTGCACTGTGTATGGCAATGGGAGCGCAATAGTGACTTTCCTTACCAGAAAACAACTCTTGCTCGTAGGACCAGAAACTGCATGTGATTCAACTCCATTTAAAACTGGGAAACAAACACTAGCTCGCCTAACAAGAAACACACTCTCCTTTTGAGAAAAGAGCACTCTTCTACTCTACTGTTTTTCCTATAGGGCCAGAACAGTGATCTTGCTCAGAAAAAAAAGCTGTGCTTCCTACACACACGGGCCATATCTAGTTCAACTCTGCTGAGGAAACTGACAAAAACAGTAGCTCCTCTTCAGTACGATACCCTGTACTAGCTGGGAACACACGCGAGTGCTATTTGCACTGTGTATGGCAATGGGAGCGCAATAGTGACTTTTCTTATCAGAAAACAACTTTTGCTCATAGGACCAGAAACTGCATGTGATTCAACTCCATTTAGGACTGGGAAACAAATGCTAGCTCGCCTTACATGAAACACACTCTGCTTTTGAGAAAAGAGCACTCTTCTACTCTACTGTGTTTCCTAGGCGTGGGAACAGTGAGCTTGCTCAGAACAAAAGAACTGTGCTTCCTACACACACGGGCCATATCTAGTTCAACTCTGCTTAGGAAACTGACAAGAACAGTAGCTCCTATTCAGTCCAATTCACTGTACATGCTAGGAAAGACGCCAGGACTATTTGCTCTGTGTATGACAATGGGAGCGCAATAGGGACTCTTCTTACCAGAAAAGAACTCTTGCTCGTAGGACCAGAAACTGCATGTGATTCAACTCCTTTTAGGACTGGGAAACAAATGCTAGCTCGCCTTACATGAAACACACTCTGCTTTTGAGAAAAGAGTACTCTTCTACTCTACTGAGTCTCCTATGGGATCCGAACAGTGAGCTTGCTCAGAACAAAAGAACTGTGCTTCCGACACACACGGGACATATCTAGATCAACTCTGCTTAGGAAACTGAACAGAACAGTAGATCCTCTTCAGTCCAATACACTGTACTTGCTGGGAACAGATGCAAGTGCTATTTGCACTGTGTATGGCAATGGCAGCGCAGTAGTGACTATTCTTACCAGAAAAAAAACTCTTGCTCTTAGGACCAAAAACTGCATGTGTCTCAACTCCATTTAGGACTGGGAAAGAAAAGCAAGCTCGCCTTACAAGAAAAACACTCTGCTTTTGAGAAAAGAGCACTCTTCTACTCTACTGTGTTTCCTATAGGGCCAGAAGAGTGACCTTGATCAGAACAAAAGAACTGTGCTTCCTTCACACGGGCCATATCTAGTTCAACTCTGCTTAGGAAACTGACAAGAACAGTAGCTCCTCTTCAGTCCGATGCACTGTACTTGCTAGGAACGGACCGAGTGCTATTTGCTCTATGTATGGCAATGGGAGCGCAATAGTGTCTTTCCTTACTAGAAACCAACTCTTAGTCGTAGGACCAGAAACTGCATGTGATTCAACTCCATTTAGGCCTGGGAAACAAATGCTAGCTCGCCTTACATGAAACACACTCTGCTTTAGAGAAAAGAGCACTCTTCTACTCTACTGTGTTTCTTATAGGGCCAGAGCAGTGAGCTTGCTCAGAACAAGAGAACTGTTCTTCCTACACAAACGCGCCATATCTCGTTCAACTCTGCTTAGGAAACTGACAAGAACAGTAGCTCCTCTTCAGTCCGATACACTGTACTTGCTGGGAACAGACGCGCGTGCTCTTTGCACTGTGTATGGCAATGGGAACACAATAGTGACTTTCCTTACCGGAAAACAACTCTTGTTCGTAGGACCAGAAACTGCATGTGATTCAACTCCATTTAGGACTGGGAAAAAAAACACTAGCTCGCCTTACAAGAAACACACTCTGCTTTTGAGAAAATAGCACTCTTCTACTCTACTGTGTTTCCTATATGGCCAGAACAGTGAGCTTGCTCAGAACAAAAGAACTGTGCTTCCTACACACACGGCCATATGCAGTTCAATTCTGCTTAAGAACCTGACAAGAACAGTAGATCCTCTTCAGTCCAATACACTGTACTTGGTGGGAACAGACGCCAGTGCTATTTGTCCTGTGTATGGCAATGGCAGCGCAATAGTGACTATTCTTACCATAAAACAACTCTTGCTCGTAGGACCAGAAACTGCATGTGATTCAACTCCATTTAGGACTGGGAAACAAATGCTAGCTCGCCTTACAAGAAACACACTCTGCTTTAGAGAAAAGAGCACTAATCTACTCTACTGTGTTTCCTATGGGGTGCGAACAGTGAGCTTGCTCAGAACAAAAAAACTGTGCTTCCTACACACACGGCCATATCTAGTTCAATTCTGCTTATAAACCTGACAAGAATAGTAGATCCTCTTCAGTCCAATACACTGTACTTGCTGGGAACAGACGCCAGTGCTAATTGTCTTTTGTATGGCAATGGCAGTGCAATAGTGACTCTTCTTACCAGAAAACAACTCTTGCTCGTAGGACCCAAAACTGCATGTGATTCAACTCCATTTAGGACTGGGAAACAAACACTAGCTCGCCTTACAAGAAACACATTCTGCATTTGAGAAAAGAGGACTCTTCTACTCTACTGTGTATCCTATGGGGTCCAAACAGTGAGCTTGCTCAGAACAGAAAACTTTGCTTCCTACACACGGACCATATCTAGTTCAACTCTGCTTAGGAAACTGACAAGAACAGTAGCTCCTCTTCAGTCCGATGCACTGTACTTGCTGGGAACGGACCGAGTGCTATTTGCACTATGTATGGAAATGGGAGCGCAATAGTGTCTTTCCTTATCAGAAAACAACTCTTGCTCGTAGGACCAGAAACTGCATGTGATTCAACTCCATTTAGGACTGGGAAACAAATGCTAGCTCGCCTTACATGAAACACACTCTGCTTTGAGAAAAGAGCACTCTTCTACTCTACTGTGTTTCCTATAGGGCCAGAACAGTGCGCTTGCTCAGAACAAGAGAACTGTTCATCCTACACACACGGGCCATATCTCGTTCAACTTTGCTTAGGAAACAGACAAGAACAGTAGCTCCTCTTCAGTCCGATACACTGTACTTGCTGGGAACAGACGCGAGTGCTCTTTGCACTTTGTATGGCAATGGGAACACGATAGTGACTTTCCTTACCAGAAAACAACTCTTGCTCATAGGACCAGAAACTGCATGTGATTCAACTCCATTTAGGACTGGGAAACAAACGCTAGCTCGCCTTACAAGAAACACACTCTGCTTTTGAGAAAAGAGCACTCTTCTACTCTACTGTGTTTCCTATAGGGCCAGAACAGTGAGCATGCTCAGAACAAAAGACTGTGCTTCCTACACACACGGCCATATCTAGTTCAATTCTGCTTAGGAACCTGACATGAACAGTAGATCCTCTTCAGTCCAATATAGTGTACTTGCTGGGAACAGACAACAGTGCTATTTGTCCTGTGTATGGCAATGGCAGCACAATAGTGACTCTTCTTACCAGAACACAACTCTTGCTCGTACGACCAGAAACTGCATGGGATTCAACTCCATTTAGGACTGGGAAACAAACGCTAGCTCGCCTTACAAGAAACATCCTCTGCTTTTGAGAAAAGAGCACTATTCTACTTTACTGTGTTTCCGCTGTGGTCAAAACAGTGAGCTTGCTCAGTACAAAGGAACTGTGCTTCCTACACACACGGCCATATCTATTTCAATTCTGATTAGGAACCTGACAAGAACAGTAGATCCTCTTCAGTCCAATACACTGTACTTGCTGGGAACAGACGCCAGTGCTATTTGTCCTGTGTATGGCAATGGCAGCGCAATAGTGACTTTTCTTACCAGAAAACAACTCTTGCTCGTAGGACCAGAAACTGCATGTGATTCAACTCCATTTAGGACTGGGAAAGAAACCCTAGCTCGCCTTAAATGAAACACACTCTGCTTTTGAGAAAAGAGCACTCTTCTACTCTACTGTGTTTCCTATGGGGTCCGAACAGTGAGCTTGCTCAAACAAAAGAACTGTGCTTCCTACACACACGGGCCATATCTAGTTCAACTCTGCTTAGGAAACTGACAAGAACAGTAGCTCCTCTTCAGTCCAATACACTGTACTTGCTGGGAACAGATGGGAGTGCTATTTGCACTGTGTACGGCAATGGGAGCACAATAGTGACTTTCGTTACCAGAAAACAACTCTTGCTCATAGGACCAGAAAGTGCATGTGATTCAACTCCATTTAGGACGGGGAAACAAATGCTAGCTCGCCTTACAAGAAACACAATCTGCTTTAGAGAAAAGAGCACTCTTCTACTCTATTTTGTTTCCTATGGGGTCCGAAAAGTGAGCTTGCTCAGAACAAAAAAACTGTGCTTCCTACACACACGGCCATATCTAGTTCAATTCTGCTTATAAACGTAACAAGAACAGTAGATCCATTTCAGTCCAATACACTGTACTTGCTGGGAACCGACGCCAGTGCTCTTTGTCTTGGGTATGGCAATGGCAGCGCAATAGTGACTCTTCTTACCAGAAAACAACTCTTGCTCGTAGGACCAGAAACTGCATGTGATTCAACTCCATTTAGGACTACAAAACAAACGCTAGCTCACCTTACAAGAAACACACTCTGCTTTTGAGAAAAGAGCACTCTTCTACTCTACTGTGTTTCCTATGGGGTCCAAACAGTGAGCTTGCTCAGAACAGAAAACTGTGCTTCCTACACACACGGGCCATATCTAGTTCAACTCTGCTTAGGAAACTGACAAGAACAGTAGCTTCTCTTCAGTCCAATACACTGTACTTGCTGGGAACAGACGCCAGTGCTATTTGCACTGTGTATGGCAATGGGAGCGCAAGAGTGACTCTTCTTACCAGAAAAAACTCTTGCTCATAGGACCAGAAACTGCATGTAATTCAACTTCATTTAGGACTGGGAAACAAACGCTAGCTCACCTTACAAGAAACACACTCTGCTTTTGAGAAAAGAGCACTCTTCTACTCTACTGTGTTTCCTATGGGGTCCAACAGTGAGCTTGCTCAGAACAGAAAACTGTGCTTCCTACACACGGACCACATCTAGTTCAACTCTGCTTAGGAAACTGACAAGAACAGTAGCTCCTTTTCAGTCCAATACACTGTAATTGCTGGGAACAGACGGGTGTGCTATTTGCACTGTGTATGGCAATGGGAGCGCAATAGTGACTTTCCTTACCAGAAAACAACTCTTGCTCGTAGGACCAGAAACTGCATGTGATTCAACTCCATTTAGGACTGGGAAACAAATGCTAGCTCGCCTTACAAGAAACACACTCTGCTTTTGAGAAAAGAGCACTCTTCTACTCTACTGCGTTTCCGATGTGGTCAAAACAGTAAGCTTGCTCAAAACAAAAGAACTGAGCTTCCTACACACACGGGCCATATCTCGTTCAACTCTGCTTAGGAAACTGACAAGAACAATAGCTCCTCTTCAGTCCGATACACTGTACTTGCTGGGGACAGACGCGAGTGCTATTTGCACTTTGTATGGCAATGGGAGCACAATAGTGACTTCCTCACCATAAAACAACTCTTGCTCGTAGGACCAGTAACTGCATGTGATTTAACTCCATTTAGGCCTGGGAAACAACCGCTAGCTCACCTTACAAGAAACACACTCTGCTTTTGAGAAAAGAGCACTGTTCTACTCTACTGTGTTTCCTATAGGGCCAGAACAGTGAGCTTGCTGAGAACAAAAGAACTGTGCTTCCTACACACACGGACCATATCTAGTTCAACTATGCTTTGGAAACTGACAAGAACAGTAGCTCCTATTCAGTCCAATACACTGTACTTGCTGGGAACAGACGCTAGTGCTATTTGCACTGTGTATGGCAATAGGAGCGCAATAGTGACTCTTCTTACCAGAAAACAACTCTTGCTCGTGGGACCAAAAACTGCATGTGACACAACTCCATTTAGGACTGGAAAACAAACGCTAGCTTGCCTTACAAGAAACACTCTCTGCTTTAGAGAAAAGAGCACTCTTCTACACTACTGTGTTTCCTATAGGGCCAGAACAGTGAGCTTGCTCACAACAAAAGAACTGTGCTTCCTGCACACACGGCCATATCTAGTTCAACTCTGCTTAGGAACCTGACAAGAACAGTATATCCTCTTCAGTCCAATACACTGTACATGCTGGGAACCGATGCCAGTGCTATTTGCCCTGTGTATGACAATTGGAGCGCAATAGTGACTCTTCTTGCCAGAAAACAACTCTTGCTCATAGGACCAGAAACTGCATGTGATTCAACTCCATTTAGGACTGGGAAACAAACGCTAGCTCGCCTTACAAAAACACACTCTGCTTTTGAGAAAAGAGCACTCTTCTACTCTACTGTGTTTCCAAAGGGGTCCAAACAGTGAGCTTGCTCAGAACAAAAGAACTGTGCTTCCTACACACACGGATCATATCTAGTTCAACTCTGCTGAGGAAACTGACAAGAACAGTAGCTCCTAATCAGTCCAATACACTGTACTTGAAGGGAACAGACCCGAGTACTATTTGCACTGTTTATGGCAATTGGAGAGCAATAGTGTCTCTTCTTACCAGAAAACAACTCTTTCTCATAGGACCAAAAACTGCATGTGACTCAACTCCATTTAGGACTGGAAAACAAACGCGAGCTCACCTTACAAGAAAAACACTCTGCTTTAGAGAAAAGAGCACTCTTCTCCTCTACTGTGTTTCCTATGGGGTCCAAAGAGTGAGCTTGCTCAGAACAAAAGAACTGTGCTTCTTACACACATGTATCATATCTAGTTCAACTCTGCTTAGGAAACTGACAAGAACAGTAGCTCCTATACAGTCCAATACACTGTACTTGCTGGGAAAAGACGCGAGTGCTTTTTGCACTGTGTATGGAATTTGGAGCGCAATAGTGACTCTTCTTACCAGAAAACAACTCTTGCTCGTAGGACCAAAAACTGCATGTGATTCAACTCCATTTAGGACTGGGAAACAAACGCTAGCTCGCCTTACAAGAAACACACTCTGCTTTAGAGAAAAGAGCACTCTTCTTCTCTACTGTGTTTCCTATAGGGCCAGAACAGTGAGCTTGCTCAGAACAAGAGAACTGTGCTTCCTACACACGGGCCCTATCTCGTTCAACTCTGCTTAGGAAACTGACAAGAACAGTAGCTCCTCTTCAGTCCGATACACTGTACTTGCTGGGAACAGACGCGAGTGCTATTTGCACTGTGTATGGTAGTGGGAACACAATAGTGACTTTCCTTACCAGAAAACAACTCTTCCGCGTAGGACCAGAAACTGCATGTGATTCAACTCCATTTAGGACTGGGAAACAAATGCGAGCTCGCCTTACAAGAAACACACTCTGCTTTAGAGAAAAGATCACTCTTCTACTCTACTGTGTTTCCTATGTGGTCCGAACAGTGAGCTTGCTCAGAACAAAAAAACTGTGCTTCCTCCACACACGGCCATATCTAGTTCAATTCTGCTTAGGAACCTGAAATGAACAGTAGATCCTCTTCAGTCCAATACACTGTACTTGCTGGGAACAGACAACAGTGCTATTTGTCCTGTGTATGGCAATGGCAGCACAATAGTGACATTTCTTACGAGAAAAGATCTCTTGCTCGTAGGACCAGAAACTGCATGTGATTCAACTCCATTTAGGACTGGGAAACAAACACTAGCTCGCCTTACAAGAAACACACTCTGCTTTTGAGAAAAGAGCACTCTTCTACTCTAAAGTGTTTCCTATAGGGCCAGAACAGTGAGCTTGCTCAGAACAAAAGAACTGTGCTTCCTACACACGGACCATATCTAGTTCAACTCTGCTTAGGGAACTGACAGTACAGTAGCTTCTATTCAGTCAAATACACTGTACTTCCTGGGAACAGACGCGAGTGCTATTTGTAATGTGTATGGCAATGTGAGCGCAATAGTGACTTTCCTTACCGGAAAACAACTCTTGCTCGTAGGACCAGAAACTGCATGTGATTCAACTCCATTTAGGACTAGGAAACAAACGCTAGCTCACCTTACAAGAAATACACTCTGCTTTTGAGAAAAGAGCACTGCTGTTGGATGTATGGCAAATGTGTTGCTAATTAATCAATAAAACACTGATTGGCCATTGGCTAGGCAGGAAGTGTAGGCGGGGCAAGGAGGAGAATAAAGCAGGGAAGTGGAAGGCTGAGAGAGAGACACTGCCAGCCGCCATCAGGACAAGGAAGATGTAAGGTACCAGTAAGCCATGAGCCATGTGGCAAAGTAAAAAGTAATAGAAATCGGCTAAATATAAGAGTAAGAGCTAGACAATAACAGGCCTTAGCTAATGGCCAAGCAGTTTAAATAATGTAAGAGTCTTTGTGTTTATTTTATAAGTGGGCTCTGAGACTGGCGGGACTTGGTGGTGGGAGCTGGAGAGAAATTCTCCAGCAACAAATGGCGTCCAATGTGTTGGCAAGAGTTTCCACCTAAAAACTGAGAAAAAAGATTCTAAAACGGAGCTAAAAACAGCTCCTAGTTGTCTCTTTCAAGCTAGTGGCAGCCTGCGTGTTTGAGCTACTATGGCGGGTTCCTGGCGTGCATGCTTGACCTGCAGTATGGCGCGAATGAGGCCTCTGCAAGTGGCACATTAAGCTGTGTGGTGGATTTAGCCTTTGCTAGTACAAAACAAAACAAAACAAAAAAAAGAGATTTCTGGGCTACACGCTGCTTTGATAGAAGCAGAGACCCACTATTTCTGAGAGTTGATGGCTCCCAGAGCTGGCGGATAACGTAGCCATGTTGGGAAGCTGAGGTGAGCGGAGCCAGCAGCCACAGCTGCTGCAGTTTAAAGCAATAGATTCACAATAAGACAGATTCAGATGTAATAGTTTACAATGTGTGTAAAAGATATGTAGGCTTGAAAGAGACGAAAAAGGTGATATATAGAGTTATAGAAACAAATACATAGTTTTAAAAAATAAAGTCATTAAAGAGACAGTAAAGGTAGTATAAAAAATAAGCCACGTAAAAATGGATATTACACAGAGAATCTGGATTGTGTTGTCGTTGGGACTTTTAACTGCAGAAAAACATTTGATTGTAAAAGCTGTAGAGTTATGCCAAAATGTATATTTTAAAGATACCTTGACTTCAAAATTTGGATGTAAGGATATGTTGCTTTGCAAAAGAGTCTCTTTTGTTTCCACAGAAAGCCAGAGGCTATGGATTTGTTCAAGATTAAGATACATCAGGTTTGACCAGCCAAGACGCCCTGAAGGTCTCCTATGACACCATGGCCCAGATGATCCAACATCCAGAAAGGTTTAAAGGCATCTGGCTCAGACGATACAGCCTCATGGACTATTCCATAATTCTAAATTTTTTTTTGTTTCCCCAGAAGATACAGCGCCCCCTTCCAGCAGGAAGTAGTAAGAGAAGCTAAGCCCAAATTGCCAAATTATATGTAATTTTACTTTGTTAAGGTTAAAACCTTCCTTTTTGAAAAAAAAAAAGGGGGGAAGTGCTGTGGGATGTATGGCAAATGTGTTGCTAATTAATCAATAAAACACTGATTGGCCGTTGGCTAGGCAGGAAGTGTAGGCGGGGCAAGGAGGAGAATAAAGCGGGGAAGTGGAAGGCTGAGAGAGAGACACTGCCAGCCGCCATCAGGACAAGGAAGATGTGAGGTACCAGTAAGCCATGAGCCATGTGGAAAAGTAAAGATTAATAGAAATGGGTAAATATAAGAGTAAGAGCTAGACAATAACAGGCCTGAGCTAATGGCCAAGCAGTTTAAATAATGTAAGAGTCTGTGTGTTTATTTTATAAGTGGGCTCTGAGACTGGCGGGACTTGGTGGTGGGAGCTGGAGAGATATTCTCCAGCAACAGAGCACTCTTATACTGTACTGTGTTTCCTATGGGGTCCAAACAGTGAGCTTGCTCAGAACAAAAGAACTGTGCTTCCTACACACATGGACCATATCTAGTTCAACTCTGCTTAGGAAACTGACAAGAACAGTAGCTCCTATTCAGTCCAATACACTGTACTTGCTGGGAACAGACGCGAGTGCTATTTGCACTGTGTATGGAATTTGGAGCGCAATAGTGACTCTTCTTACCAGAAAACAACTCTTGCTCGTAGGAACAAAAACTGCCTGTGACTCAACTCCATTTATGACTGGGAAACAAACGCTAGCTCGCCTTACAAGAAACACACTCTGCTTTAGAGAAAAGAGCACTCTTCTACTCTACTGTGTTTCCTATAGGGCCAGAAGAGTGAGCTTGCTCAGAACAAGAGAACTGTGCTTCCTACACACACGGGCCATATCTCGTTCAACTCTGCTTAGGAAACTGACAAGAACAGTAGCTCCTCTTCAGTCCGATACACTGTACTTGCTGGGAACAGACGCGAGTGCTATTTGCACTGTGTATGGCAGTGGGAACACAATAGTGACTTTCCTTACCAGAAAACAACTCTTGCTCGTAGGACCAGAAAGTGCATGTGATTCAACTCCATTTAGGACTGGGAAACAAACGCTAGCTCGCCTTACAAGAAACACACTCTGCTTTTAAGAAAAGAGCACTCTTCTACTCTACTGTGTTTCCTATAGGGAAAGAACAGTGAGCTTGCTCAGAACAAAAAAACTGTGCTTCCTCCACACACGGACATATCTAGTTCAATTCTGCTTAGGAACCTGACATGAACAGTAGATCCTCTTCAGTCCAATACACTGTACTTGCTGGGAACAGACAACAGTGCTATTTGTCCTGTGTATAGCAATGGCAGCAAATAGTGACTCTTCTTACGAGAAAAGATCTCTTGCTCGTAGGACCAGAAACTGCATGGGATTCAACTCCATTTAGGACTGGGAAACAAACGCTAGCTCGCCTTACAAGAAACACACTCTGCTTTTGAGAAAAGAGCACTCTTCTACTCTAAAGTGTTTCCTGTAGGGCCAGAACAGTGAGCTTGCTGAGAACAAAAGAACTGTGCTTCCTACACACACGGGCCATATCTAGTTCAACTCTGCTTAGGAAACTAACAAGAACAGTAGCTCCTCTTCATTCCGATACACTGTAATACCTGGGAACACACGCGAGTGCGATTTGCACTGTGTATGTCAATGAGAGCGCAATAGTGACTTTCCTTACCAGAAAACAACTCTTGCTCGTAGGACCAGAAACTGCATGTGATTCAACTCCATTTAGGACTGGGAAACAAATGCTAGCTCGCCTTACATGAAACACACACTGCTTTTGAGAAAAGAGCACTCTTCTACTCTACTGTATTTCCTATGGGGTCCGAAAAGTGAGCTTGCTCAGAACAAAAGAACTGTGCTTCTTCACACACGGGCCATATATAGTTCAATTCTGCTTAGGAAACTGACAAGAACAGTAGATCCTCTTCAGTCCAATACACTGTACTTGCTGGGAACAGACGCCAGTGCTCTTTGCACTGTGTATGACAATGGGAGCACAATAGTGACTCTTCTTACCAGAAAACAACTCTTGCTCGTAGGACCAGAAACTGCATGTGATTCAACTCCATTTAGGACTGGGAAACAAACGCTAGCTCGCCTTACAAGAAACACACTCTGCTTTTGAGAAAAGAGCACTCTTCTACTCTACTATGTTTTCTATAGGGCCAGAAGAGTGAGCTTGCTCAGAACAAAAGAACTGTGCTTCACACACACGGGCCATATCTAGTTCAACTCTGCTTAGGAAAATGACAAGAACAGTAGCTTCTCTTAAGTCCAATACACTGTACTTGCTGGGAACAGACACGAGTGCCATTTGCACTGTGGAATGCAATGGGAGCGCAATAGTGACTTTCCTTACCAGAAAACAACTCTTGCTCGTAGGACCCAAAACTGCATGTTATTCAACTCCATTTAGGACTGGAAAACAAATGCTAGGTCGCCTTACAAGAAACACACTCTGCTTTTGAGAAAAGAGCACTCTTCTACTCTACATGTTTCCTATATCGCCAGAATAGTGTACTTGATCAGAACAAAAGAACTGGGCTTCGTACACACACGGCCATAACTAGTTCAATTCTGCTTAGGAGACTGACAAGAAGAGTAGATCCGCTTCAGTCCAATACACTGTACATGCTGGGAATAGACGACAGTGCTATTTGCCCTGTATGACAATGGGAGCACAATAGTGACTCTTCTTACCAGAAAACAACTCTTGCACCTAGGACCAAAAACTGCATGTGATTCAACTCCATTTAGGACTGGGAAACAAACACTAGCTCGCCTTACAAGAAACACACTCTGCTTTTGAGAAAAGAGCACTCTTCTACTCTACTGTGTTTCCTATGGAGTCCGAACAGTGAGCTTTTCAGAACAAAAGAACTGTGCTTCCTACACACACGGCCATATCTAGTTCAACTCTGCTTAGGAAACAGACAAGAACAGTAGCTCCTCTTCAGTCCCATACACTGTACTTGCTGGAAACAGAATTGTTTGCTATTTGCTCTGTGTATGGCAATGGGAGCGCAATAATGACTCTTCTTACCAGAAAACAACTCTTGCTCGTAGGAACATAAACTGCATGTGATTCAACTCCATTTAGGACTGGGAAACAAACACTAGCTCGCCTTACAAGAAACACACTCTGCTTTTGAGAAAAAAGCACTCTTTTGCTCTACTGTGTTTCCTATGATTTCCGAACAGTGAGCTTGCTCAGAAGAAAAGAACTGTGCTTCCTACACACACGGGCCATATCTAGTTCAACTCTGCTTAGGAAACTGACAAGAACAGTAGCTCCTCTTCAGTCCAATACACTGTACTTGCTGGGAAAAGACGCGAGTGTTATTTGCACTGTGTAATGCCATGGGAACACAATAGTGACTTTCCTTACCAGAAAACAACTCTTGTTCGTAGGACCCAAAACTGCATGTTTTTCAACTCCATTTAGGACTGGAAAACAAACGCTAGCTCGCCTTACAAGAAACACACTCTGCTTTTGAGAAAAGAGCACTCTTCTTCTCTACATGTTTCCTATAGCGCCAGAACAGTGAACTTGCTCAGAACAAAAGAACTGAGCTTCCTACACACACGGCCACATTTAGTTCAATTCTGCTTAGGAAACTGACAAGAACAGTAGATCCTCTTCAGTCCAATATACTGTACATGGTGGGAACAGACGACAGTGCTATTTGCCCTGTGTATGACACTGGGAGCACAATAGTGACTCTTCTTACCAGAAAACAACTCTTGCACATAGGACCAAAAACTGTATGTGATTCAACTCCATTTAGTACTGGGAAACAAACACTAGCTCGCCTTACAAAAACACACTTTGCTTTTGAGAAAAGAACACTCTTCTACTCTACAGTGTTTCCTATGGGGTCCGAACAGTGAGCTTGCTCAGAACAAAAGAACTGTGCTTCCTACACACACGGGCCATATCTAGTTCAACTCTGCTTAGGAAACTGACAAGAAAAGAGCTCCTCGTCAGTCCAATACACTGTACTCACTGTGAACAGACGCGAGTGCTATTTGCACTGTGTATGGCAATGGGAGCACAATAGTGACTTTCCTTACCAGAAAACAACTCTTGCTCGTAGGACCAAAAACTGCATGTGATTCAACTCCATTTAGGACTGGGAAACAAACGCTAGCTCGCCTTACAAGAAACACACTCTGCTTTTGAGAAAAGAGCACTCTTCTACTCTACTATGCTTTTTATAGGGCCAGTACAATGAGCTTGCTCAGAACAATGAACTGTGCTGACTACACACACAGGCCATATCTATTTCAATTCTGCTTAGGAAACTGACAAGAACAGTAGATCCTCTTCAGTCCAATGCAGTGTACTTGCTGGGAACATACGCCAGTGCTATTTGCCCTGTGTATGACAATGGGAGCACAATAGTGACTCTTCTTACAAGAAAACAACTCTTGCTCATAGGACCGAAAACTGCATGTGATTCAACTCCATTTCTGACTGGGAAACAAACGCTAGCTCACCTTACAAGAAACACACTCTGCTTTTGAGAAAAAAGCACTCTTCTACTCTACTGTGTTTCCTATGGGGTCCAAACAGTGAGCTTGCTCAGAACAAAAGAACTGTGCTTCCTACACACACGGCCATATCTAGTTCAATTCTGCTTAGGAAACTGACAAGAACAGTAGCTCCTCTTCAGTCCAATACACTGTACTTGCTGGGAAAAGACGCGTGTGGTATTTGCACTGTGTATGGCAATGGGAGCGCAATAGTGAATCTTCTTATCAGAAAACAACTCTTGCTCGTAGGACCAGAAACTGCATGGGATTCAACTCCATTTCTGTCTGGGAAACAAACACTAGCTTTCCTTACAAGAAACACACTCTACTTTTGAGAAAAGAGCACTCTTCTACTCTACTGTGTTTCCTATGGGGTCTGAACAGTGAGCTTGCTCAGAACAAAAGAACTGTGCTGACTACACACACGGGCCATATCTATTTCAATTCTGCTTAGGTAACTGACAAGAACAGTAGATCCTCTTCAGTCCAATACACTGTACTTGCTGGGAACAGACGCCAGTGATATTTGCCCTGTGTATGACAAGGGAGCGCAATAGTGAATCTTCTTACCAGAAAACAACTCTTGCTCTTAGGACCCGAAACTGCATGTGATTCAACTCCATTTAGGACTGTGAAACAAACGCTAGCTCGCCTTACAAGAAACACAATCTGCTTTTGAGAAAAAAGCACTCTTCTACTCTATTGTGTTTTCTATGGGGTCCGAACAGTGAGCTTGCTCAGAACAAAAGAACTGTGGTTCCCACACACAGGGGCCATATCTAGTTCAACTCTGCTTAGGAAACTGACAAGAACAGTAGCTCCTCGTCAGTCCAATACACTGTACTTGCTGGGAACAGACGCGAGTGCTATTTGCACTGTGTATGGAATTTGGAGCGCAATAGTGACTCTTCTTACCAGAAAACAACTCTTGCTCGTAGGAACAAAAACTGCCTGTGACTCAACTCCATTTATGACTGGGAAACAAACGCTAGCTCGCCTTACAAGAAACACACTCTGCTTTAGAGAAAAGAGCACTCTTCTACTCTACTGTGTTTCCTATAGGGCCAGAAGAGTGAGCTTGCTCAGAACAAGAGAACTGTGCTTCCTACACACACGGGCCATATCTCGTTCAACTCTGCTTAGGAAACTGACAAGAACAGTAGCTCCTCTTCAGTCCGATACACTGTACTTGCTGGGAACAGACGCGAGTGCTATTTGCACTGTGTATGGCAGTGGGAACACAATAGTGACTTTCCTTACCAGAAAACAACTCTTGCTCGTAGGACCAGAAAGTGCATGTGATTCAACTCCATTTAGGACTGGGAAACAAACGCTAGCTCGCCTTACAAGAAACACACTCTGCTTTTAAGAAAAGAGCACTCTTCTACTCTACTGTGTTTCCTATAGGGAAAGAACAGTGAGCTTGCTCAGAACAAAAAAACTGTGCTTCCTCCACACACGGACATATCTAGTTCAATTCTGCTTAGGAACCTGACATGAACAGTAGATCCTCTTCAGTCCAATACACTGTACTTGCTGGGAACAGACAACAGTGCTATTTGTCCTGTGTATAGCAATGGCAGCAAATAGTGACTCTTCTTACGAGAAAAGATCTCTTGCTCGTAGGACCAGAAACTGCATGGGATTCAACTCCATTTAGGACTGGGAAACAAACGCTAGCTCGCCTTACAAGAAACACACTCTGCTTTTGAGAAAAGAGCACTCTTCTACTCTAAAGTGTTTCCTGTAGGGCCAGAACAGTGAGCTTGCTGAGAACAAAAGAACTGTGCTTCCTACACACACGGGCCATATCTAGTTCAACTCTGCTTAGGAAACTAACAAGAACAGTAGCTCCTCTTCATTCCGATACACTGTAATACCTGGGAACACACGCGAGTGCGATTTGCACTGTGTATGTCAATGAGAGCGCAATAGTGACTTTCCTTACCAGAAAACAACTCTTGCTCGTAGGACCAGAAACTGCATGTGATTCAACTCCATTTAGGACTGGGAAACAAATGCTAGCTCGCCTTACATGAAACACACACTGCTTTTGAGAAAAGAGCACTCTTCTACTCTACTGTATTTCCTATGGGGTCCGAAAAGTGAGCTTGCTCAGAACAAAAGAACTGTGCTTCTTCACACACGGGCCATATATAGTTCAATTCTGCTTAGGAAACTGACAAGAACAGTAGATCCTCTTCAGTCCAATACACTGTACTTGCTGGGAACAGACGCCAGTGCTCTTTGCACTGTGTATGACAATGGGAGCACAATAGTGACTCTTCTTACCAGAAAACAACTCTTGCTCGTAGGACCAGAAACTGCATGTGATTCAACTCCATTTAGGACTGGGAAACAAACGCTAGCTCGCCTTACAAGAAACACACTCTGCTTTTGAGAAAAGAGCACTCTTCTACTCTACTATGTTTTCTATAGGGCCAGAAGAGTGAGCTTGCTCAGAACAAAAGAACTGTGCTTCACACACACGGGCCATATCTAGTTCAACTCTGCTTAGGAAAATGACAAGAACAGTAGCTTCTCTTAAGTCCAATACACTGTACTTGCTGGGAACAGACACGAGTGCCATTTGCACTGTGGAATGCAATGGGAGCGCAATAGTGACTTTCCTTACCAGAAAACAACTCTTGCTCGTAGGACCCAAAACTGCATGTTATTCAACTCCATTTAGGACTGGAAAACAAATGCTAGGTCGCCTTACAAGAAACACACTCTGCTTTTGAGAAAAGAGCACTCTTCTACTCTACATGTTTCCTATATCGCCAGAATAGTGTACTTGATCAGAACAAAAGAACTGGGCTTCGTACACACACGGCCATAACTAGTTCAATTCTGCTTAGGAGACTGACAAGAAGAGTAGATCCGCTTCAGTCCAATACACTGTACATGCTGGGAATAGACGACAGTGCTATTTGCCCTGTATGACAATGGGAGCACAATAGTGACTCTTCTTACCAGAAAACAACTCTTGCACCTAGGACCAAAAACTGCATGTGATTCAACTCCATTTAGGACTGGGAAACAAACACTAGCTCGCCTTACAAGAAACACACTCTGCTTTTGAGAAAAGAGCACTCTTCTACTCTACTGTGTTTCCTATGGAGTCCGAACAGTGAGCTTTTCAGAACAAAAGAACTGTGCTTCCTACACACACGGCCATATCTAGTTCAACTCTGCTTAGGAAACAGACAAGAACAGTAGCTCCTCTTCAGTCCCATACACTGTACTTGCTGGAAACAGAATTGTTTGCTATTTGCTCTGTGTATGGCAATGGGAGCGCAATAATGACTCTTCTTACCAGAAAACAACTCTTGCTCGTAGGAACATAAACTGCATGTGATTCAACTCCATTTAGGACTGGGAAACAAACACTAGCTCGCCTTACAAGAAACACACTCTGCTTTTGAGAAAAGAGCACTCTTTTGCTCTACTGTGTTTCCTATGATTTCCGAACAGTGAGCTTGCTCAGAAGAAAAGAACTGTGCTTCCTACACACACGGGCCATATCTAGTTCAACTCTGCTTAGGAAACTGACAAGAACAGTAGCTCCTCTTCAGTCCAATACACTGTACTTGCTGGGAAAAGACGCGAGTGTTATTTGCACTGTGTAATGCCATGGGAACACAATAGTGACTTTCCTTACCAGAAAACAACTCTTGTTCGTAGGACCCAAAACTGCATGTTTTTCAACTCCATTTAGGACTGGAAAACAAACGCTAGCTCGCCTTACAAGAAACACACTCTGCTTTTGAGAAAAGAGCACTCTTCTTCTCTACATGTTTCCTATAGCGCCAGAACAGTGAACTTGCTCAGAACAAAAGAACTGAGCTTCCTACACACACGGCCACATTTAGTTCAATTCTGCTTAGGAAACTGACAAGAACAGTAGATCCTCTTCAGTCCAATATACTGTACATGGTGGGAACAGACGACAGTGCTATTTGCCCTGTGTATGACACTGGGAGCACAATAGTGACTCTTCTTACCAGAAAACAACTCTTGCACATAGGACCAAAAACTGTATGTGATTCAACTCCATTTAGTACTGGGAAACAAACACTAGCTCGCCTTACAAAAACACACTTTGCTTTTGAGAAAAGAACACTCTTCTACTCTACAGTGTTTCCTATGGGGTCCGAACAGTGAGCTTGCTCAGAACAAAAGAACTGTGCTTCCTACACACACGGGCCATATCTAGTTCAACTCTGCTTAGGAAACTGACAAGAAAAGAGCTCCTCGTCAGTCCAATACACTGTACTCACTGTGAACAGACGCGAGTGCTATTTGCACTGTGTATGGCAATGGGAGCACAATAGTGACTTTCCTTACCAGAAAACAACTCTTGCTCGTAGGACCAAAAACTGCATGTGATTCAACTCCATTTAGGACTGGGAAACAAACGCTAGCTCGCCTTACAAGAAACACACTCTGCTTTTGAGAAAAGAGCACTCTTCTACTCTACTATGCTTTTTATAGGGCCAGTACAATGAGCTTGCTCAGAACAATGAACTGTGCTGACTACACACACAGGCCATATCTATTTCAATTCTGCTTAGGAAACTGACAAGAACAGTAGATCCTCTTCAGTCCAATGCAGTGTACTTGCTGGGAACATACGCCAGTGCTATTTGCCCTGTGTATGACAATGGGAGCACAATAGTGACTCTTCTTACAAGAAAACAACTCTTGCTCATAGGACCGAAAACTGCATGTGATTCAACTCCATTTCTGACTGGGAAACAAACGCTAGCTCACCTTACAAGAAACACACTCTGCTTTTGAGAAAAAAGCACTCTTCTACTCTACTGTGTTTCCTATGGGGTCCAAACAGTGAGCTTGCTCAGAACAAAAGAACTGTGCTTCCTACACACACGGCCATATCTAGTTCAATTCTGCTTAGGAAACTGACAAGAACAGTAGCTCCTCTTCAGTCCAATACACTGTACTTGCTGGGAAAAGACGCGTGTGGTATTTGCACTGTGTATGGCAATGGGAGCGCAATAGTGAATCTTCTTATCAGAAAACAACTCTTGCTCGTAGGACCAGAAACTGCATGGGATTCAACTCCATTTCTGTCTGGGAAACAAACACTAGCTTTCCTTACAAGAAACACACTCTACTTTTGAGAAAAGAGCACTCTTCTACTCTACTGTGTTTCCTATGGGGTCTGAACAGTGAGCTTGCTCAGAACAAAAGAACTGTGCTGACTACACACACGGGCCATATCTATTTCAATTCTGCTTAGGTAACTGACAAGAACAGTAGATCCTCTTCAGTCCAATACACTGTACTTGCTGGGAACAGACGCCAGTGATATTTGCCCTGTGTATGACAAGGGAGCGCAATAGTGAATCTTCTTACCAGAAAACAACTCTTGCTCTTAGGACCCGAAACTGCATGTGATTCAACTCCATTTAGGACTGTGAAACAAACGCTAGCTCGCCTTACAAGAAACACAATCTGCTTTTGAGAAAAAAGCACTCTTCTACTCTATTGTGTTTTCTATGGGGTCCGAACAGTGAGCTTGCTCAGAACAAAAGAACTGTGGTTCCCACACACAGGGGCCATATCTAGTTCAACTCTGCTTAGGAAACTGACAAGAACAGTAGCTCCTCGTCAGTCCAATACACTGTACTTGCTGGGAACAGACGCGAGTGCTATTTGCACTGTGTATGGCAATTGGAGCTCAATAGTGACTCTTTTGCCAGAAAACAACTCTTGCTCGTAGGACTAGAAGCTGCATGGGATTCAACTCCATGTAGGTCTGGGAAACAAACGCTAGCTCGACTTACAAGAAACACACTCTGCTTTTGAGAAAAGAGTACTCTTCTACTCTACTGTTTTTCCTAAGGGATCCGAACAGTGAACTAACTCAGAACAAAAGAACTTTGCTTCCTACACACACGGGCCATATCTAGTTCAACTCTGCTTAGGAAACTGACAAGAACAGTAGCTCCTCTTCAGTCCAATACACTGTACTTGCTGAGAACAGACGCGAGTGCTATGTGCACTGTGTATGGCAATGGGAGCTCAATAGTGACTCTTCTTAACAGAAAACAACTCTTGCTAGTAGGATCAGAAACTGCATGGCATTCAACTCCATTTCTGACTGGGAAACAAACACTAGCTCGCCTTACAAGAAACACACTCTGCTTTTGAGAAAAGAGCACTCTTCTACTCTACTGTGTTTCCTAATCGTTCCGAACAGTGAGCCTGCTCAGAACAAAAGAACTGTGCTTTGTACACACACGGACGATATCTAGTTCAACTCTGCTTAGGAACCTTACAAGAACAGTAGATCCTCTTCAGTCCAATACACTGTACTCGCTGTGAACAGTCGCGAGTGCTATTTGCACTGTTTATGGCAATGGGAGCACAATAGCCTATCCTTACCAGAAAACAACTCTTGCTCTTAGGACCAAAAACTGCATGTGATTCAACTCCATTTAGAACTGGGAAATGAACGCTAGCTCGCCTTACAAGAAACACACTCTGCTTTTGAGAAAAGAGCACTCTTCTGCTCTACTGTGTTTCCTATGTGGTCCAAACAGTGAGCTTGCTCAGAACAAAAGAACTGTGCTTCCTACACACACGGCCATATCTATTTCAATTCTGCTTAGGAAACTGACAAGAACAGTAGCTCCTCTTCAGTCCAATAAACTGTACTTGCTGGGAACAGACGCATGTGCTATTTGCACTGTGTATGGCAATGGGAGCGCAATAGTGACTCTTCTTATCAGAAAACAACTCTTGCTCTTAGGACCAGAAACTGCATGGGATTCAACTCCATTTCTGTCTGGGAAACAAACACTGGCTTTCCTTACAAGAAACACACTCTGCTTTTGAGAAAAGAGCACTCTTCTACTCTACTGTGTTTCCTATGGGGTCTGAACAGTGAGCTTGCTCAGAACAAAAGAACTGTGCTTCCTACACACACGGGCAATATCTAATTCAACTCTGCTTAGGAAACTGACAAGAACAGTAGCTCCTCTTCAGTCCAATACACTGTACTTGCTGGGAACAGACGCGAGTGCTATTTGCTCTGTGTTAGGCAATGGGAGCGCAATAGTGACTTTCCTTACCAGAAAACAACTCTTGCTCCTAGGACCAAAAACTGCATGTGATTCAACTCCTATAGGACCAGAACAGTGAGCTTGCTCAGAACAAAAGAACTGTGCTTACTACACACCCGGGCCATATCTATTTCAATTCTGCTTAGGTAACTGACAAGAACAGTAGATCCTCTTCAGTCCAATACACTGTACTTGCTGGGATCAGACGCCAGTGATATTTACCCTGTGTATGACAAGGGAGCGCAATAGTGAATCTTCTTACCAGAAAACAACTCTTGCTCTTAGGACCCGAAACTGCATGTGATTCAACTCCATTTAGGACTGTGAAACAAACGCTAGCTCGCCTTACAAGAAACACAATCTGCTTTTGAGAAAAGAGCACTCTTCTACTCTATTGTGTTTTCTATGGGGTCCGAACAGTGAGCTTGCTCAGAACAAAAGAACTGTGGTTCCCACACACAGGGGCCATATCTAGTTCAACTCTGCTTAGGAAACTGACAAGAATAGTAGCTCCTCTTCAGTCCAATACACTGTACTTGCTGGGAACAGACGCGAGTGCTATTTGCACTGTGTATGGCAATCGGAGCTCAATAGTGACTCTTTTGCCAGAAAACAACTCTTGCTCGTAGGACTAGAAGCTGCATGGGATTCAACTCCATGTACGTCTGGGAAACAAACGCTAGCTCGACTTACAAGAAACACACTCTGCTTTTGAGAAAAGAGTACTCTTCTACTCTACTGTTTTTCCTAAGGGATCCGAACAGTGAACTAGCTCAGAACAAAAGAACTTTACTTCCTACACACACGGGCCATATCTAGTTCAACTCTGCTTAGGAAACTGACAAGAACAGTAGCTCCTCTTCAGTACAATACACTGTACTTGCTGAGAACAGACGCGAGTGCTATGTGCACTGTGTATGGCAATGGGAGCTCAATAGTGACTCTTCTTAACAGAAAACAACTCTAGCTAGTAGGACCAGAAACTGCATGGCATTCAACTCCATTTCTGACTGGGATACAAACACTAGCTCGCCTTACAAGAAACACACTCTGCTTTTGAGAAAAGAGCACTCTTCTACTCTACTGTGTTTCCTAATTGTTCCGAACAGTGAGCTTGCTCAGAACAAAAGAACTGTGCTTTGTACACACACGGGCCATATCTAGTTCAACTCTGCTTATGAAACTGACAAGAACAGTAGATCCTCTTCAGTTCAATACACGGTACTTGCTGGAAGCAGACGTGTGTGGTATTTGTACAGTGTATGGCAATGGAAGCACAATAGTGACTTTCCTTACCAGAAAAAAACTCTTGCTCCTAGGACCAGAAACTGCATGGGATTCAACTCCATTTCTGACTGGGAAACAAACACTAGCTTGCCTTACAAGAAACACACTCTGCTTTTGAGAAAATAGCGCTCTTCTACTCTACTGTGTTTCCTATAGGGACAGAACAGTGAGCTTGCTCAGAACAAAAGAACTGTGCTTCCTACACACACGGGCAATATCTAGTTCAACTCTGCTTAGGAAACTGACAAGAACAGTAGATCCTCTTCAGTCCAATACACTGTACTTGCTGGGAACAGACCTCAGTGCTATTTGCCCTGTGTATGACAATGGGAGCACAATAGTGACTCTTCTTACAAGAAAACAACTCTTGCTCATAGGACCACAAACTGCATGTGATTCAACTCCATTTCTGACTGGGAAACAAACGCTAGCTCGCCTTACAAGAAAAACACTCTGCTTTTGAGAAAAGAGCACTCTTCTACTCTACTGTGTTTCCTATAGGGCCAGAACAGTGAGCTTGCTCAGAACAAAAAAACTGTGCTTCCTACACACACGGACGATATCTAGTTCAACTCTGCTTAGGAACCTGACAAGAACAGTAGATCCTCCTCATTCCAATACACTGTAGTCGCTGTGAACAGACGCGAGTGCTATTTGCACTGTGTATGGCAATGGGAGCGCAATAGCCTATCCTTACCAGAAAACAACTCTTGCTCATAGGACCGAAAACTGCATGTGATTCAACTCCATTTAGAACTGGGAAATGAACGCTAGCTCGCCTTACAAGAAACACACTCTGCTTTTGAGAAAAGAGCACTCTTCTACTCTACTGTGTTTCCTATGTGGTCCAAACAGTGAGCTTGCTCAGAACAAAAGAACTGCGCTTCCTACACACACGGCCATATCTAGTTCAATTCTGTTTAGGAAAGTGACAAGAACAGCAGCTCCTCTTCAGTCCAATACACTGTACTTGCTGGGAACAGACGCATGTGCTATTTGCACTGTGTATGGCAATGGGAGCGCAATAATGACTCTTCTTATCAGAAAACAACTCTTGCTCTTAGGACCAGAAACTGCATGGGATTCAACTCCATTTCTGTCTGGGAAACAAACACTGGCTTTCCTTAAAAGAAACACACTCTGCTTTTGAGAAAAGAGCACTCTTCTACTCTACTGTGTTTCCTATGGGGTCTGAACAGTGAGCTTGCTCAGAACAAAAGAACTGTGCTTCCTACACACACGGACAATATCTAATTCAACTCTGCTTAGGAAACTGACAAGAACAGTAGCTCCTCTTCAGTCCAATACACTGTACTTGCTGGGAAGAGACGCGAGTGCTATTTGCACTGTGTTTGGCAATGGGAGCGCAATAGTGACTTTCCTTACCAGGAAACAACTCTTGCTCGTAGGACCAAAAACTTCATGTGATTCAACTCCATTTAGGACTGAGAAACAAACGCTAGCTCGCCTTACAAGAAACACACTCTGCTTTTTAGAAAAGAGCACTCTTCTACTCTACTGTGTTTCCTATAGGGCCAGAAGAGTGAGCTTGCTCAGAACAAAAGAACTGTGCTGACTACACACACGGGCCATATCTATTTCAATTCTGCTTAGGTAACTGACAAGAACAGTAGATCCTCTTCACTCCAATACACTGTACATGCTGGGAACAGACGCCAGTGATATTTGCCCTGTGTATGACAATGGGAGCGCAATAGTGACTCCTCTTACCAGAAAAATCTCTTGCTCTTAGGACCCGAAACTGCATGTGTTTCAACTCCATTTAGGACTGGGAAAAAAACACTAGCTCTCTTTACAAGAAACACACTCTGCTTTTGAGAAAAGAGCACTCTTCTACTCTACTGTGTTTCCTATGGGGTCCGAACAGTGATCTTGCTCAGAACAAAAGAACTGTGCTTCCTACACACACGGGCCATATCTAGTTGAATTCTGCTTAGAAAACTGACAAGAACAGTAGATCCTCTTCAGTCCAATACACTGTACTTGCTGGGAACAGACGCCAGGTTTATTTGCCCTGTATATGACAATGGGAGCACAATAGTGACTCTTCTTACCAGAAAACAGCTCTTGCTTGTAGAACCAGAAACTGCATGTGATTCAATTCTATTTAGGACTGGGAAACAAATGCTAGCTAGCGTTACAAGAAACACACTCTGCTTTTGAGAAAAGAGCACTCTTCTACTTTCCTGTGTTTCCTATAGGGCCAGAAGAGTGAGCTTGCTCAGAACAAAAGAACTGTGCTGACTACACACACGGGCCATATCTATTTCAATTCTGCTTAGGTAACTGACAAGAACAGTAGATCCTCTTCAGTCCAATACACTGTACTTGCTGGGAAAAGACGCCAGTGATATTTGCCCTGTGTATGACAATGGGAGCGCAATAGTGAATCTTCTTACCAGAAAACAACTCTTGCTCTTAGGACCCGAAACTGCATGTGATTCAACTCCATTTAGGACTGTGAAACAAACGCTAGCTCGCCTTACAAAAAACACAATCTGCTTTTGAGAAAAGAGCACTCTTCTACTCTATTGTGTTTTCTATGGGGTCCGAACAGTGAGCTTGCTCAGAACAAAAGAACTGTGGTTCCTACACACACGGGCAATATCTAGTTCATCTCTGCTTAGGAAACTGACAAGAACAGTAGATCCTCTTCAGTCCAATACACTGTACTTGCTGGGAACAGACGTCAGTGCTATTTGCCCTGTGTATGACAATGGGAGCACAATAGTGACTCTTCTTACAAGAAAACAACTCTTGCTCATAGGACCACAAACTGCATGTGATTCAACTCCATTTCTTACTGGGAAACAAACGCTAGCTCGCCTTACAAGAAAAACACTCTGCTTTTGAGAAAAGAGCACTCTTCTACTCTACTGTGTTTCCTATAGGGCCAGAACAGTGAGCTTGCTCAGAACAAAAAAACTGTGCTTCCTACACACACGGACGATATCTAGTTAAACTCGGCTTAGGAACCTGAAAAGAACAGTAGATCCTCCCCAGTCCAATACACTGTACATGCTGGGAACAGACACCATTGCAATTTGCCCTGTGCATGACAATGGGAGCACAATAGTGACTCTTCTTACCAGAAAACAACTCTTGCTCGTAGGACCAGAAACTGCATGGCTTTCAACTACATTTCTGACTGGGAAACAAACACTAGCTCGCCTTACAAGAAACACACTCTGCTTTTGAGAAAAGAGCACTCTTCTACTCTACTGTGTTTCCTAATTGTTCCGAAAAGTGAGCTTGCTAAGAACAAAAGAACTGTGCTTCCTACACACACGGGCCATATCTAGTTCAACTCTGCTTAGGAAACTGACAAGAAAAGAGCTCCTCGTCAGTCCAATACACTGTACTCGCTGTAAAGAGACGCGAGTGCTATTTGCACTGTGTATGGCAATGCGAGCGCAATAGCCTATCCTTACCAGAAAAAAACTCTTGCTCTTAGGACCGAAAACTGCATGTGATTCAACTCCATTTAGAACTGGGAAATGAACGCTAGCTCGCCTTACAAGAAACACACTCGGCTTTTGAGAAAAGAGCACTCTTCTGCTCTACTGTGTTTCCTATGTGGTCCAAACAGTGAGCTTGCTCAGAACAAAAGAACTGTGCTTCCTACACACACGGCCATATCTAGTTCAATTCTGCTTAGGAAACTGACAAGAACAGTAGCTCCTCTTCAGTCCAATAAACTGTACTTGCTGGGAACAGACGCATGTGCTATTTGCACTGTGTATGGCAATGGGAGCGCAATAGTGACTCTTCTTATCAGAAAACAACTCTTGCTCTTAGGACCAGAAACTGCATGGGATTCAACTCCATTTCTGTCTGGGAAACAAACACTGGCTTTCCTTACAAGAAACACACTCTGCTTTTGAGAAAAGAGCACTCTTCTACTCTACTGTGTTTCCTATGGGGTCTGAACAGTGAGCTTGCTCAGAACAAAAGAACTGTGCTTCCTACACACACGGGCAATATCTAATTCAACTCTGCTTAGGAAACTGACAAGAACAGTAGCTCCTCTTCAGTCCAATACACTGTACTTGCTGGGAACAGACGCGAGTGCTATTTGCTCTATGTTTGGCAATGGGAGCGCAATAGTGACTTTCCATTCCAGAAAACAACTCTTGCTCGTAGGACCAAAAACTGCATGTGATTCAACTCCATTTTGGACTGAGAAACAAACGCTAGCTCGCCTTACAAGAAACACACTCTGCTTTTTAGAAAAGAGCACTCTTCTACTCTACTGTGTTTCTTATAGTGCCAGAACAGTGAGCTTGCTCAGAACAATGAACGGTGCATCCTACAAAAGGACCATATCTAGTTCAACTCTGCTTAGGAACCTGACAAGAACAGTAGATCCTCTTCACTCCAATACACTCTACATGCTGGGAACAGACGCCATTGCTATTTGCCCTGTGTATGACAATGCGAGCGCAATAGTGACTCCTCTTACCAGAAAAATCTCTTGCTCGTAGGACCCGAAACTGCATGTGATTCAACTCCATTTAGGACTGGGAAAAAAACACTAGCTCGCTTTACAAGAAACACACTCCGCTTTTGAGAAAAGAGCACTCTTCTACTCTACTGTGTTTCCTATGGGGTCTGAACAGTGATCTTGCTCAGAACAAAAGAACTGTGCTTCCTACACACACGGGCCATATCTAGTTGAATTCTGCTTAGAAAACTGACAAGAACAGTAGATCCTCTTCAGTCCAATACACTGTACTTGCTGGGAACAGACGCCAGTTTTATTTGTCCTGTATATGACAATGGGAGCACAATAGTGACTCTTCTTACCAGAAAACAGCTCTTGCTTGTAGCACCAGAAACTGCATGTGATTCAATTCCATTTAGGACTGGGAAACAAATGCTAGCGAGCCTTACAAGAAACACACTCTGCTTTTGAGAAAAGAGCACTCTTCTACTTTCCTGTGTTTCCTACAGGACCAGAACAGTGAGCTTGCTCAGAACAAAAGAACTGTGCTTACTACACACCCGGGCCATATCTATTTCAATTCTGCTTAGGTAACTGACAAGAACAGTAGATCCTCTTCAGTCCAATACACTGTACTTGCTGGGATCAGACGCCAGTGATATTTACCCTGTGTATGACAAGGGAGCGCAATAGTGAATCTTCTTACCAGAAAACAACTCTTGCTCTTAGGACCCGAAACTGCATGTGATTCAACTCCATTTAGGACTGTGAAACAAACGCTAGCTCGCCTTACAAGAAACACAATCTGCTTTTGAGAAAAGAGCACTCTTCTACTCTACTGATTTTCCTAAGGGATCCGAACAGTGAACTAGCTCAGAACAAAAGAACTTTGCTTCCTACACACACGTGCCATATCTAGTTCAACTCTGCTTAGGAAACTGACAAGAACAGTAGCTCCTCTTCAGTACAATACACTGTACTTGCTGAGAACAGACGCGAGTGCTATGTGCACTGTGTATGGCAATGGGAGCTCAATAGTGACTCTTCTTAACAGAAAACAACTCTTGCTCGTAGGACCAGAAACTGCATGGCATTCAACTCCATTTCTGACTGGGAAACAAACACTAGCTCGCCTTACAAGAAACACACTCTGCTTTTGAGAAAAGAGCACTCTTCTACTCTACTGTGTTTCCTAATTGTTCCGAACAGTGAGCTTGCTCAGAACAAAAGAACTGTGCTTTGTACACACACGGGCCATATCTAGTTCAACTCTGCTTATGAAACTGACAAGAACAGTAGATCCTCTTCAGTTCAATACACGGTACTTGCTGGAAGCAGACGCTTGTGGTATTTGTACAGTGTATGGCAATGGAAGCACAATAGTGACTTTCCTTACCAGAAAAAAACTCTTGCTCCTAGGACCAGAAACTGCATGGGATTCAACTCCATTTCTGACTGGGAAACAAACACTAGCTTGCCTTACAAGAAACACACTCTGCTTTTGAGAAAATAGCGCTCTTCTACTCTACAGTGTTTCCTATAGGGACAGAACAGTGAGCTTGCTCAGAACAAAAGAACTGTGCTTCCTACACACACGGGCAATATCTAGTTCAACTCTGCTTAGGAAACTGACAAGAACAGTAGATCCTCTTCAGTCCAATACACTGTACTTGCTGGGAACAGACCTCAGTGCTATTTGCCCTGTGTATGACAATGGGAGCACAATAGTGACTCTTCTTACAAGAAAACAACTCTTGCTCATAGGACCACAAACTGCATGTGATTCAACTCCATTTCTGACTGGGAAACAAACGCTAGCTCGCCTTACAAGAAAAACACTCTGCTTTTGAGAAAAGAGCACTCTTCTACTCTACTGTGTTTCCTATAGGGCCAGAACAGTGAGCTTGCTCAGAACAAAAAAACTGTGCTTCCTACACACACGGACGATATCTAGTTCAACTCTGCTTAGGAACCTGACAAGAACAGTAGTTCCTCCTCAGTCCAATACACTGTAGTCTCTGTGAACAGACGCAAGTGCTATTTGCACTGTGTATGGCAATGGGAGCGCAATAGCCTATCCTTACCAGAAAACAACTCTTGCTCATAGGACGGAAAACTGCATGTGATTCAACTCCATTTAGAACTGGGAAATGAACGCTAGCTCGCCTTACAAGAAACACACTCTGCTTTTTAGAAAAGAGCACTCTTCTACTCTACAGTGTTTCCTATAGGGCCAGAACAGTGAGCTTGCTCAGAAAAACTGAACGGTGCTTCCTACACACGGACCATATCTAGTTCAATTCTGCTTAGAAACCTGACAAGAACAGTAGATCCTCTTCACTCCAATACACTGTACTTGCTGGGAACAGACGCCATTGCTATTTGCCCTGTGTATGACAATGGGAGCGCAATAGTGACTCCTCTTACCAGAAAAATCTCTTGCTCTTAGGACCCGAAACTGCATGTGTTTCAACTCCATTTAGGACTGGGAAAAAAACACTAGCTCTCTTTACAAGAAACACACTCTGCTTTTGAGAAAAGAGCACTCTTCTACTCTACTGTGTTTCCTATGGGGTCCGAACAGTGATCTTGCTCAGAACAAAAGAACTGTGCTTCCTACACACACGGGCCATATCTAGTTGAATTCTGCTTAGAAAACTGACAAGAACAGTAGATCCTCTTCAGTCCAATACACTGTACTTGCTGGGAACAGACGCCAGTTTTATTTGCCCTGTATATGACAATGGGAGCACAATAGTGACTCTTCTTACCAGAAAACAGCTCTTGCTTGTAGCACCAGAAACTGCATGTGATTCAATTCTATTTAGGACTGGGAAACAAATGCTAGCTAGCGTTACAAGAAACACACTCTGCTTTTGAGAAAAGAGCACTCTTCTACTTTCCTGTGTTTCCTATAGGGCCAGAACAGTGAGCTTGCTCAGAACAAAAGAACTGTGCTGACTACACACACGGGCCATATCTATTTCAATTCTGCTTAGGTAACTGACAAGAACAGTAGATCCTCTTCAGTCCAATACACTGTACTTGCTGGGAAAAGACGGCAGTGATATTTGCCCTGTGTATGACAATGGGAGCGCAATAGTGAATCTTCTTACCAGAAAACAACTCTTGCTCTTAGGACCCGAAACTGCATGTGATTCAACTCCATTTAGGACTGTGAAACAAACGCTAGCTCGCCTTACAAAAAACACAATCTGCTTTTGAGAAAAGAGCACTCTTCTACTCTATTGTGTTTTCTATGGGGTCCGAACAGTGAGCTTGCTCAGAACAAAAGAACTGTGGTTCCTACACACACGGGCAATATCTAGTTCAACTCTGCTTAGGAAACTGACAAGAACAGTAGATCCTCTTCAGTCCAATACACTGTACTTGCTGGGAACAGACGTCAGTGCTATTTGCCCTGTGTATGACAATGGGAGCACAATAGTGACTCTTCTTACAAGAAAACAACTCTTGCTCATAGGACCACAAACTGCATGTGATTCAACTCCATTTCTTACAGGGAAACAAACGCTAGCTCGCCTTACAAGAAAAACACTCTGCTTTTGAGAAAAGAGCACTCTTCTACTCTAGTGTGTTTCCTATAGGGCCAGAACAGTGAGCTTGCTCAGAACAAAAAAACTGTGCTTCCTACACACACGGACGATATCTAGTTAAACTCGGCTTAGGAACCTGAAAAGAACAGTAGATCCTCCCCAGTCCAATACACTGTACATGCTGGGAACAGACACCATTGCAATTTGCCCTGTGCATGACAATGGGAGCACAATAGTGACTCTTCTTACCAGAAAACAACTCTTGCTCGTAGGACCAGAAACTGCATGGCTTTCAACTACATTTCTGACTGGGAAACAAACACTAGCTCGCCTTACAAGAAACACACTCTGCTTTTGAGAAAAGAGCACTCTTCTACTCTACTGTGTTTCCTAATTGTTCCGAACAGTGAGCTTGCTCAGAACAAAAGAACTGTGCTTCCTACACACACGGGCCATATCTAGTTCAACTCTGCTTAGGAAACTGACAAGAAAAGAGCTCCTCGTCAGTCCAATACACTGTACTCGCTGTGAAGAGACGCGAGTGCTATTTGCACTGTGTATGGCAATGGGAGCACAATAGTGACTTTCCTTACCAGAAAACAACTCTTGCTCGTAAGACCAAAAACTGCATGTGAATCAACTCCATTTAGGACTGGGAAACAAACGCTAGCTCACCTTACAAGAAACACACTCTGCTTTTGAGAAAAGAGCACTCTTCTACTCAACTGTGCTTTTTATAGGGCCAGTACAGTGAGCTTGCTCAGAAAAATGAACTGTGCTGACTACACACACAGTCCATATCTATTTCAATTTTGCTTAGGAAACTGACAAGAACAGTAGATCCTCTTCAGTCCAATACACTGTACTTGCTGGGAAAAGAAGCCAGTGCTATTTGCCCTGTGTATGACAATGGGAGCACAATAGTGACTCTTCTTACAAGAAAACAACTCTTGCTCATAGGACCACAAACTGCATGTGATTCAACTCCATTTCTGACTGGGAAACAAACGCTAGCTCGCCTTACAAGAAAAACACTCTGCTTTTGAGAAAAGAGCACTCTTCTACTCTACGGTGTTTCCTATAATATCAGAACAGTGAGCTTCCTCAGAACAAAAAATCTGTGCTTCCTACACAAACGGACCATATCTAGTTCAACTCTGCTTAGGAACCTGACAAGAACAGTAGATCCTCCTCAGTCCAATACACTGTACATGCTGGGAACAGACACCATTCCTATTTGCCCTGTGCATGACAATGGGAGCACAATAGTGACTCTTCTTACCAGAAAACAACTCTTGCTCGTAGGAACAGGAACTGCATGGCATTCAACTCCATTTCTGACTGGGAAACAAACACTAGCTCGCCTTACAAGAAACACACTCTGCTTTTGAGAAAAGAGCACTCTTCTACTCTACTGTGTTTCCTAATTGTTCCGAACAGTGAGCTTGCTCAGAAAAAAAGAACTGTGCTTTGTACAAACACGGTCCATATCTAGTTCAACTCTGCTTAGGAAACTGACAAGAACAGTAGATCCTCTTCAGTCCAATACACGGTACTTGCTGGAAGCAGACGCGTGTGGTATTTGCACAGTGTATCGCAATGGAAGTGCAAATGTGACTTTCCTTACCAGAAAAAAACTCTTGCTCGTAGGACCAGAAACTGCATGGGATTCAACTCCATTTCTGTCTGGGAAACAAACACTAGCTTGCCTTACAAGAAACACACTCTACTTTTGAGAAAAGAGCGCCCTTCTAATCTACAGTGTTTCCTATGGGGTCCTAACAGTGAGCTTGCTCAGAACAAAATAACTGTGCTTCCTACACACACAGGCCATATCTAGTTCAACTCTGCTTAGGAAACTGACAAGAAAAGAGCTCCTCGTCAGTCCAATACACTGTACTCACTGTGAACAGACGCGAGTGCTATTTGCACTGTGTATGGCAATGGGAGCACAATAGTGACTTTCCTTACCAGAAAACAACTCTTGCTCGTAGGACCAAAAACTGCATGTGATTCAACTCCATTTAGGACTGGGAATCAAACGCTAGCTCGCCTTACAAGAAACACACTCTGCTTTTGAGAAAAGAGCACTCTTCTACTCTACTGTACTTTTTATAGGGCCAGTACAGTGAGCTTGCTCAGAACAATGAACTGTGCTGACTACACACACAGACCATATCTATTTCAATTCTGCTTAGGAAACTGACAAGAACAGTAGCTCCTCCTCAGTCCAATACACTGTACTCGCTGTGAACAGACGAGAGTGCTATTTGCACTGTGTATGGCAATGGGAGCGCAATAGCCTATCCTTACCAGAAAACAACTCTTGCTCATAGGACCGAAAACTGCATGTGATTCAACTCCATTTAGAACTGGGAAATAAACGCTAGCTCGACTTACAAGAAACACACTCTGCTTTTGAGAAAAGAGCACTCTTCTACTTTCCTGTGTTTCCTATAGGGCCAGAACAGTGAGCTTGCTCAGAACAAAAGAACTGTGCTGACTAGACACACGGGCCATATCTATTTCAATTCTGCTTAGGTAACTGACAAGAACAGTAGATCCTCTTCAGTCCAATACACTGTACTTGCTGTGAACAGACGCGAGTGCTATTTGCCCTGTGTATGGCAATGGGAGCGCAATAGTGAATCTTCTTACCAGAAAACAACTCTTGCTCTTAGGACCGAAAACTGCATGTGATTCAACTCCATTTAGAACTGGGAAATAAACGCTAGCTCGCCTTACAAGAAACACACTCTGCTTTTGAGAAAAGAGCACTCTTCTACTCTACTGTGTTTCCTATGGGGTCCAAACAGTGAGCTTGCTCAGAACAAAAGAACTGCGCTTCCTACACACACGGCCATATCTAGTTCAATTCTGCTTAGGAAAGTGACAAGAACAGTAGCTCCTCTTCAGTCCAATACACTGTACTTGCTGGGAACAGACGCATGTGCTATTTGCACTTTGTATGGCAATGGGAGCGCAATAGTGACTCTTCTTATCAGAAAACAACTCTTGCTCGTAGGACCAGAAACTGCATGGGATTCAACTCCATTTCTGTCTGGGAAACAAACACTAGCTTTCCTTACAAGAAACACACTCTGCTTTTGAGAAAAGAGCACTCTTCTACTCTACTGTGTTTCCTATGGGGTCTGAACAGTGAGCTTGCTCAGAACAAAAGAACTGTGCTTCCTACACACACGGGCCATATCTAATTCAACTCTGCTTAGGAAACTGACAAGAACAGTAGCTCCTCTTCAGTCCAATACACTGTACTTGCTGGGAACAGACGCGAGTGCTATTTGCACTGTGTTTGGCAATGTGAGTGCAATAGTGACTTTCCTTACCAGAAAACAACTCTTGCTCGTAGGACCAAAAACTGCATGTGATTCAACTCCATTTAGGACTGAGAAACAAACGCTAGCTCGCCTTACAAGAAACACACTCTGCTTTTGAGAAAAGAGCACTCTTCTACTCTACTGTGTTTCCTATAGGGCCAGAACAGTGAGCTTGCTCAGAACAACTGAACGGTGCTTCCTACACACGGACCATATCTAGTTCAACTCTGCTTAGGAACCTGACAAGAACAGTAGATCCTCTTCACTCCAATACACTGTACATGCTGGGAACAGATGCCATTGCTATTTGCCCTGTGTACGACAATGGGAGCGCAATAGTGACTCCTCTTACCAGAAAAATCTCTTGCTCGTAGGACCCGAAACTGCATGTGATTCAACTCCATTTAGGACTGGGGAAAAAACACTAGCTTGCTTTACAAGAAACACACTCTGCTTTTGAGAAAAGAGCACTCTTCTACTCTACTGTGTTTCCTATGGGGTCTGAACAGTGTTCTTGCTCAGAACAAAAGAACTGTGCTTCCTACACACACGGGCCATATCTAGTTGAATTCTGCTTAGAAAACTGACAAGAACAGTAGATCCTCTTCAGTCCAATACACTGTACTTGCTGGGAACAGACGCCAGTTTTATTTGCCCTGTATATGACAATGGGAGCACAATAGTGACTCTTCTTACCAGAAAACAGCTCTTGCTTGTAGCACCAGAAACTGCATGTGATTCAATTCCATTTAGGACTGGGAAACAAATGCTAGCTAGCCTTACAAGAAACACACTCTGCTTTTGAGAAAAGAGCACTCTTCTACTTTCCTGTGTTTAATATAGGGCCAGAACAGTGAGCTTGCTCAGAACAAAAGAACTGTGCTGACTACACACACGGGCCATATCTATTTCAATTCTGCTTAGGTAACTGACAAGAACAGTAGATCCTCTTCAGTCCAATACACTGTACTTGCTGGGAACAGACGCCAGTGATATTTGCCCAGTGTATGACAAGGGAGCACAATAGTGAATCTTCTTACCAGAAAACAACTCTTGCTCTTAGGACCCGAAACTGCATGTGATTCAACTCCATTTAGGACTGTTAAACAAACGCTAGCTCGCCTTACAAGAAAAACAATCTGCTTTTGAGAAAAGAGCACTCTTCTACTCTACTGTGCTTTTTATAGGGCCAGTACAGTGAGCTTGCTCAGAACAATGAACTGTGCTGACTACACACACAGACCATATCTATTTCAATTCTGCTTAGGAAACTGACAAGAACAGTAGATCCTCTTCAATCCAATACACTGTACTTGCTGGGAACAGACGCCAGTGCTATTTGCCCTGTGTATGACAATGGGAGCACAATAGTGACTCTTCTTACAAGAAAACAACTCTTGCTCATAGGACCACAAACTACATGTGATTCAACTCCATTTCTGAATGTGAAACCAACGCTAGCTTGCCTTACAAGAAACACACTCTGCTTTTGAGAAAAGAGCACTCTTCTACTCTACTGTGTTTCCTATGGGGTCTGAACAGTGAGCTTGCTCAGAACAAAAGAACTGTGCTTCCCACACACGGGCCATATCTAATTCAACTCTGATTAGGAACCTGACAAGAACAGTAGATCCTCTTCACTCCAATACACTGTACTTGGTGGGAACAGACGCCAGTGCTATTTGTCCTGTGTATGGCAATGGCAGCGCAATAGTGACTATTCATACCATAAAACAACTCTTGCTCATAGGACCAGAATCTTCATGTGATTAAACTCCATTTAGGACTGGGAAACAAACACTAGCTCGCCTTACACAAAAGACTCTCTGATTTTGACAAAAGAGCTCTCTTCTACTCTACTGTGTTTCCTATGGGGTCCAAAGAGTGAGCTTGCTCAGAACAAAAGAACTGTGCTTCCTAAACACACGGGCCATATCTAGTTCAACTCTGCTTAGGAACCTGACAAGAACAGTAGGTCCTACTCAGTCCAATACACTGTACATGCTGGGAACAGACACCATTGCTATTTGCCCTGTGCATGACAATGGGAGCACAATAGTGACTCTTCTTACCAGAAAACAACTCTTGCTCATAGGACCAGAAACTGCATGGCATTCAACTCCATTTCTGACTGGGAAACAAATGCTAGCTCGCCTTACAAGAAACACACTCTGCTTTTGAGAAAAGAGCACTCTTCTACTCTACTGTGTTTCCTAATTGTTCCGAACAGTGAGCTTGCTCAGAACAAAAGAACTGTGCTTTGTACACACACGGTCCATATCTAGTTCAACTCTGCTTAGGAAACTTACAAGAACAGTAGCTCCTCTTCAGTCCAATACACGGTACTTGCTGGAAGCAGACGCGTGTGGTATTTGCACAGTGTATGGCAATGGAAGCGCAATAGGGACTTTCCTTACCAGAAAAAAACTCTTGCTCGTAGGTCCTGAAACTGCATTGGATTCAACTCCATTTCTGACTGGGAAACAAACACTAGCACGCCTTACAAGAAACACACTCTGCTTTTGAAAAAAGAGCGCTCTTCTACTCTACAGTATTTCCTATGGGGTCCGAACAGTGAGCTTGCTCAGAAAAAAAGAACTGTGCTTCCTACACACACGGGCCATATCAAGTTCAACTCTGCTTAGGAAACTGACAAGAAAAGAGCTCCTCGTCAGTCCAATACACTGTACTCACTGTGAGCAGACGCGAGTGCTATTTGCACTGTGTATGGCAATAGGAGCACAATAGTGACTTTCCTTACCAGAAAACAACTCTTGCTCGTAGGACCAAAAACTGCATGTGATTCAACTCCATTTAGGACTGGGAAACAAACGCTAGCTCGCCTTACAAGAAACACACTCTGCTTTTGAGAAAAGAGCACTCTTCTACTCTACTGTGCTTTTTATAGGGCCAGTACAGTGAGCTTGCTCAGAACAATGAACTGTGCTGACTACACACACAGGCCATATCTACTTCAATTCTGCTGAGGAATCTGAAAGAACAGTAGATCCTCTTCAGTCCAATACACTGTACTTGCTGGGAACAGACGCCAGTGCTATTTGTCCTGCATATGACAATGGGAGCACAATAGTGACTCTTCTTACAAGAAAACAACTCTTGCTCATAGGACCACAAACTGCATGTGATTCAACGCCATTTAGGACTGGGAAACAAACGCTAGCTCGCCTTACAAGAAACACCCTCTGCTTTAGAGAAAAGAGCACTCTTCTACTCTACTGTGTTTCCTATAGGGCCAGAACAGTGAGCTTGCTCAGAACAAAAGAACTGTGCTTCCTACACCCAGACCATATCTAGTTCAACTCTGCTTAGGAACCTGACAAGAACAGTAGATCCTATTCAGTACAATACACTGTACTCGCTGTGAACAGACGCGAGTGCTATTTGCACTGTGTATGGCAATGGGAGCGCAATAGTGACTTTCCTTACCAGAAAACAACTCTTGCTCATAGGACCGAAAACTGCATGTGATTCAACTCCATTTAGAACTGGGAAATAAACGCTAGCTCGCCTTACAAGAAACACACTCTGCTTTTGAGAAAAGATCACTCTTCTACTCTACTGTGTTTCCTATGGGGTCCAAACAGTGAGCTTGCTCAGAAATAAAGAACTGTGCTTCCTACACACACGGCCATATCTAGTTCAATTCTGCTTAGGAAACTGACAACAACAGAAGCTCCTCTTCAGTCCAATACACTGTACTTGCTGGGAACAGACTCGTGTGCTATTTGCACTGTGTATGGCAATGGGAGCGCAATAGTGACTCTTCTTATCAGAAAAAAACTCTTGCTCGTAGGACCAGGAACTGCATCGGATTCAACTCCATTTCTGTCTGGGAAACAAACACTAGCTTTCCTTACAAGAAACACACTCTGCTTTTGAGAAAAGAGCACTCTTCTACTCTACTGTGTTTCCTATGGGGTCTGAACAGTGAGTTTGCTCAGAACAAAAGAACTGTGCTTCTTACATACACAGGGCATATCTAATTCAACTCTGCTTAGGAAACTGACAAGAACAGTAGCTCCTCTTCAGTCCAATACACTATACTTGCTGGGAACAGACGCGAGTGCTATTTGCACTGTGTATGGCAATGGGAGCACAATAGTGACTTTCCTTACCAGAAAACAACTCTTGTTCGTAGGACCAAAAACTGCATGTGATTCAACTCCATTTAGGACTGAGAAACAAACGCTAGCTCGCCTTACAAGAAACACACTCTGCTTTTGAGAAAAGAGCACTCTTCTACTCTACTGTGTTTCCTATAGGGCTAGAACAGTGAGCTTGCTCAGAACTACTGAACGGTGCTTCCTATACACGGACCATATCTAGTTCAACTCTGATTAGGAAACTGACAAGAACAGTAGATCCTCTTCACTCCAATACACTGTACATGCTGGGAACAGACGCCATTGCTATTTGCCCTGTGTATGACAATGGGAGCGCAATAGTGACTCCTCTTACCAGAAAAAAATTTGCTCGTAGGACCCAAAACTGCATGTGATTCAACTCCATTTAGGACTGGGAAACAAACGCTAGCTCGCCTTACAAGTAACATACTCTGCTTTTGAGGAAAGAGCACTCTTCTACTCTACTGTGTTTTCTATGGGGTCCAAACAGTGAGCTTGCTCAGAACCAAAGAACTGTGCTTCCTACACACATGGACCATATCTAGTTAAACTCTGCTTATTAACCTGACAAGAAGAGTAGATCCTCTTCAGTCCAATAAACTATACATGCTGGAAACAGACGCCAGTGCTATTTGCCCTGTATATGACAATGGGAGCGCAATAGTGACTCTTCTTTGCAGAAAAAACTCTTGCTCGTAGGACCAGAAACTTCATGTGATTCAACTCCATTTAGGACTGGGAAACAAACACTAGCTCGCTTTACAAGAAACACACTCTGCTTTTGAGAAAAGAGCACTCCTGTCTTTACTGTGTTTCCTATGGGGTCCGAACAGTGATCTTGCTCAGAACAAAAGAACTGTGCTTCCTACACACTCTGGCCATACCTAGTTCAACTCTTTTTAGGAAAGTGTCAAGAACAGTAGCTCCTCTTGAGTCCAATACACTGTATTGCTGAGAACAGACGCGAGTGCTATTTGTACTGTGTATGGCAACGGGAGCGGAATAGTGACTCTTCTTACCAGAAAACTACTCTTGCTCCTAGGACCAGAAACTGCATGTGTATTTCAACTCCATTTAGGACTGGGAAACAAAGGCTAGATTGCCTTAAAAGAAACACACCCTGCATTTGAAAAAAGAGCACTCTTCTACTCTACTGTGTTTCCTATGGTGTCCGAACAGTGAGCTTGCTCACACCAAAGAACTGTGCTTCCTACACACACGGGCCATATCTAGTTCAACTCTGCTTAGGAAACTGACAAGAACAGTAGCTCCTCCTCAGTCCAATACACTGTACTTGCTGGGAAAAACGTGAGTGCTATTTGCACTGTGTATGGAAATGGGAGCACAATAGTTACTCTTCTTACCAGAAAACAACTCTTGCTGGTAGGACCAAAAACTGCATGTGATTCAACTCCTTTTAGAACTGGGAAACAAACGCTAGTTCGCCTTACAAGAAACACACTCTGCTTCTGAGAAAAGAGCACTCATCTACTCTACTGTGTTTCCTATATGGCCAGAACAGTGAGCTTGCTCAGAACAAAAGAACTGTGCTGCCTACACACACGGGCCCTACCTAGTTCAATTCTGCTTAGGAAACTGACAAGATCAATAGATCCACTTCAGTCCAATACACTGTGCATGCTGGCAACAGACGCCAGTGCTATTTGTCCTGTGTGTGACAATGGGAGCACAATAGTGACTCTTCTTACTAGAAAACAACTCTTGCTCGTAGGACCAAAAACTGCATGTGATTCAACTCCATTTAGGACTGGGAAACAAGCGCTAGCTCGCCGTAAAAGAAACATACTCTGCTTTTGAGAAAAGAACACTCATCTACTGTACTGTGTTTTCTATGGGGTCCGAACAGTGAGCTTGCTCAGAACAAAAGAACTGTGCTTCCTACACACACGGGCCTTATCTAGTTCAACTCTGCATAGGAACCTGACAAGAACAGTAGCTCCTCTTCAGTCCAATACACTGTACTTGCTGGGAACAGACGCGAGTGCTATTTGCACTGTGTATGGCAATGGGAGCTCAATAGTGACATTCCTTACCAGAAAACAACTCTTGTACGTAGGACCAGAAACTGCATGTGTTTCAACTCCATTTAGGACTGGGAAACAAACGCCAGCTCGCCTTACAAGAAACACACTCTGCTTTAGAGAAAAGAGCACTCTTCTTCTCTACTGTGTCTCATATTGGGTCCGAAGAGTGAGCTTGCTCAGAACAAAAGAACTGTGCTTCCTACACAAACGGGCTATATCTAGTTGAACTCTGCTTAGGAAACTGACAAGAACAGTAGCTCCTCTTCAGTCCAATACACTGTACTTGCTGGCAACAGACGCTAGTGCTATTTGTACTGCGTATGGCAATGGGAGCGCAATAGTGACTTTCCTTACCAGAAAACAACTCTTGCACCTGGGACCAACAACTGCATGTGATTCAACTCCATTTAGGACTGGGAAACAAACGGTAGCTCGCCTTACAAGAAACACACTCTGCTTTTGAGAAAAGAGCACTCTTCTACTCTACTGTGTTTCCTACAGGGCCAGAACAGTGAGCTTGCTCAGAAAAAAAGAACTGTGCTTCCTACACACACGGGCCATATCTAGTTCAACTCTCCTTAGGAAACTGACAAGAATAGTAGATCCTCTTCAGTCCAATACACTGTACATGCTGGGAACAGATGCCAGTGCTATTTGCCCTGTGTATGACAATGGGAGCGCAATAGTGACTCTTCTTAGCAGAAAAATCTCTTGCTCGTAGGACCAGAAACTTCATGTGATTCAACTCCATTTAGGACTGGGAAACAAACGCTAGCTCGCCTTACAAGAAACACACTCTGCTTTTGAGAAAAGAGCACTCTTCTACTCTACTGTGTTTCCTACAGGGCCAGAACAGTGAGCTTGCTCAGAAAAAAAGAACTGTGCTTCCTACACACACGGACCATATCTAGTTCAACTCTCCTTAGGAAACTGACAAGAACAGTAGATCCTCTTCAGTCCAATACACTGTACATGCTGGAAACAGATGCCAGTGCTATTTGCCCTGTGTATGACAATGGGAGCGCAATAGTGACTCTTCTTTGCAGAAAAAACTCTTGCTCGTAGGACCAGAAAGTTCATGTGATTCAACTCCATTTAGGACTGGGAAACAAACACTAGCTCGCCTTAGAAGAAACACACTCTGCTTTTGAGAAAAGAGCACTCTTCTACTCTACTGTGTTTCCTATGGGGTCTGAACAGTAAGCTTGCTCAGAACAAAAGAACTGTGCTTCCTACACACACGGGCCATACCTAGTTCAACTCTTTTTAGGAAAGTGACAAGAACAGTAGCTCCTCTTGAGTCCAATACACTGTATTGCTGAGAACAGACGCGAGTGCTATTTGTACTGTGTATGGCAACGGGAGCGGAATAGTGACTCTTCTTACCAGAAAACTACTCTTGCTCCTAGGACCAGAAACTGCATGTGTATTTCAACTCCATTTAGGACTGGGAAACAAAGGCTAGATTGCCTTAAAAGAAACACACCCTGCATTTGAAAAAAGAGCACTCTTCTACTCTACTGTGTTTCCTATGGTGTCCGAACAGTGAGCTTGCTCACACCAAAGAACTGTGCTTCCTACACACACGGGCCATATCTAGTTCAACTCTGCTTAGGAAACTGACAAGAACAGTAGCTCCTCTTCAGTCTGATACACTGTACTTGCTGGGAACAGACGCGAGAGCTATTTGCAATGTGTAAGGCAAGGGGAGCACAATAGTGACTTTCCTTACCAGTAAACAACTCTTGCTCGTAGGACCAGAAACTGCATGTGATTCAACTCCATTTAGAACTGGGAAACAAACGCTAGCTCGCCTTACAAGAAACACACTCTGCTTTTGAGAAAAGAGCACTCTTCTACTCTACTGTGTTTCCTATGGTGTCTAAACAGTGAGTTTGCTCAGAACAAAAGAACTGTGATTCCTACACACACGGGCCATTTCTAGTTCAACTCTGCTTAGGAAACTGACAAGAACACTAGATCTTCTTCAGTCCAATACACTGTACTTGCGCGGAACAGACGCAAGTGCTATTTGCACTGTGTATGGATATTGGAGCCCAATAGTGACTTCTCTTACCAGAAAACAACTCTTGCTCGTAGGACCAGAAACTGCATGTGATTCAACTCCATTTAGGACTGGGAAACAAAAGCTAGCTCACCTTACAAGAAACACACTCTGTTTTTGAGAAAAGAGCACTCTTCTACTCTACTGTGTTTCCTATTGGGCCAGAACAGTGAGCTTGCTCAGAACAAAAGAACTGTGCTTCCTACACACACGGCCATATCTAGTTCAAGTCTGCTTAGGAACCTGACAAGAACAGTAGATCCTCTTCAGTCCAATACACTGTACTTGCTGGGAACAGACGCCAGTGCTATTTGTCCTGTATATGGCAATGGCAGCGCAATAGTGACTCTTCTTACCATAAAACAACTCTTGCTTGTAGGACCACCAACTGCATTTGATTCAACTCCATTTAGGACTGGGAAACAAACGCTAGCTCGCCTTACAAGAAACACACTCTGCTTTTGAGAAAAGAGCACTCTTCTACTCTACTGTGTTTCCTACAGGGCCAGAACAGTGAGCTTGCTCAGAAAAAAAGAACTGTGCTTCCTACACACACGGACCATATCTAGTTCAACTCTCCTTAGGAAACTGACAAGAACAGTAGATCCTCTTCAGTCCAATACACTGTACATGCTGGAAACAGATGCCAGTGCTATTTGCCCTGTGTATGACAATGGGAGCGCAATAGTGACTCTTCTTTGCAGAAAAAACTCTTGCTCGTAGGACCAGAAAGTTCATGTGATTCAACTCCATTTAGGACTGGGAAACAAACACTAGCTCGCCTTACAAGAAACACACTCTGCTTTTGAGAAAAGAGCACTCTTCTACTCTACTGTGTTTCCTATGGGGTCTGAACAGTAAGCTTGCTCAGAACAAAAGAACTGTGCTTCCTACACACACGGGCCATACCTAGTTCAACTCTTTTTAGGAAAGTGACAAGAACAGTAGCTCCTCTTGAGTCCAATACACTGTATTGCTGAGAACAGACGCGAGTGCTATTTGTACTGTGTATGGCAACGGGAGCGGAATAGTGACTCTTCTTACCAGAAAACTACTCTTGCTCCTAGGACCAGAAACTGCATGTGTATTTCAACTCCATTTAGGACTGGGAAACAAAGGCTAGATTGCCTTAAAAGAAACACACCCTGCATTTGAAAAAAGAGCACTCTTCTACTCTACTGTGTTTCCTATGGTGTCCGAACAGTGAGCTTGCTCACACCAAAGAACTGTGCTTCCTACACACACGGGCCATATCTAGTTCAACTCTGCTTAGGAAACTGACAAGAACAGTAGCTCCTCTTCAGTCTGATACACTGTACTTGCTGGGAACAGACGCGAGAGCTATTTGCAATGTGTAAGGCAAGGGGAGCACAATAGTGACTTTCCTTACCAGTAAACAACTCTTGCTCGTAGGACCAGAAACTGCATGTGATTCAACTCCATTTAGAACTGGGAAACAAACGCTAGCTCGCCTTACAAGAAACACACTCTGCTTTTGAGAAAAGAGCACTCTTCTACTCTACTGTGTTTCCTATGGTGTCTAAACAGTGAGTTTGCTCAGAACAAAAGAACTGTGATTCCTACACACACGGGCCATTTCTAGTTCAACTCTGCTTAGGAAACTGACAAGAACACTAGATCTTCTTCAGTCCAATACACTGTACTTGCGCGGAACAGACGCAAGTGCTATTTGCACTGTGTATGGATATTGGAGCCCAATAGTGACTTCTCTTACCAGAAAACAACTCTTGCTCGTAGGACCAGAAACTGCATGTGATTCAACTCCATTTAGGACTGGGAAACAAAAGCTAGCTCACCTTACAAGAAACACACTCTGTTTTTGAGAAAAGAGCACTCTTCTACTCTACTGTGTTTCCTATTGGGCCAGAACAGTGAGCTTGCTCAGAACAAAAGAACTGTGCTTCCTACACACACGGCCATATCTAGTTCAAGTCTGCTTAGGAACCTGACAAGAACAGTAGATCCTCTTCAGTCCAATACACTGTACTTGCTGGGAACAGACGCCAGTGCTATTTGTCCTGTATATGGCAATGGCAGCGCAATAGTGACTCTTCTTACCAGAAAACAACTCTTGCTTGTAGGACCACCAACTGCATTTGATTCAACTCCATTTAGGACTGGGAAACAAACTCTAGCTCGCTTTCCAAGAAACACACTCTGCTTTTGAGAAAAGAGCACTCTTCTACTCTACTGTGTTTCCTATAGGGCCAGAAGAGTGAGCTTGCTCAGAACATAAGAAATGTGCTTCCTACACACACGGGCCATATCTAGTTCAACTCTGCTTAGGAAACTGACAAGAACAGTAGCTCCTCTTCAGTCCGATACACTGTACTTGCTGTGAAGAGACGCGAGTGCTATTTGCACTGTGTGTGGCATTTGGAGCACAATAGTGACTCGTCTTACCAGAAAACAACTCTTGCTCGTAGGACAAAAAACTGCATGTGACTCAACTCCATATATACTGGGAAACAAAAGCTAGCTCGCCTTACAAGAAACACACTCTGCTTTTGAGAAAAGAGCACTCTTCTACTCTACTGTGTTTCCTATTGGTTCTGAACAGTGAGCTTGCTCAGAACAAAAGAACTGTGCTTCCTACACACACGGCCATAACTAGTTCAATTCTGCTTAGGAACCTGACAAGAACAGTAGATCCTCTTCAGTCCAATACACTGTACATGCTGGGAACAGACACGAGTGCTATTTGCACTATGTATGACAATGTGAGCGCAATAGTGACTCTTCTTACCAGAAAACTAGTCTTGCTCATAGAACCAGAAACTGCATGTGATTCAACGCCATTTAGGACTGGGAAACAAACGCTAGCTCGCCTTACGAGAAACACACTCTGCTTTTCAGAAAAGATCATTCATCTACTCTACTGTGTTTCCTATAGGGCCAGAACAGTGAGCTTGCTCAGAACGAAAGAACTGTGCTTCCTACACACGGCCATATCTATTTCAATTCTGCTTAGCAAACTGACAAGAACAGTAGATCCTCTTCAGTCCAATACACTGTACATGCTGGGAACAGACGCCAGTGCTATTTGCCCTGTGTATGACAAAGGGAGCACAATAGTGACTCTTCTTACCAGAAAACAACTCTTGCTCGTAGGACCAAAAACTGCATGTGATTCAACTCCATTTAGGACTGAGAAACAAACGCTAGCTCGCCTTACAAGAAAGACACTCTGCTTTTGAGAAAAGAGCACTCTTCTTCTCTACTGTGTTTCCTATAGGGCCAGAACAGTGAGCTTGCTCAGAACAACTGAACGGTGCTTCCTACACAATGACCATATCTAGTTCAACTCTGCTTAGGAACCTGACAAGAACAGTAGATCCTCTTCATTCCAATACACTGTACATGCTGGGAACAGACGCCATTGCTATTTGCCCTGTGTATGACAATGGGAGCGCAATAGTGAGTCCTCTTACCAGAAAAAAACTCTTGCTCGTAGGACCCGAAACTGCATGTGATTCAACTCCATTTAGGACTGGGAAAAAAACACTAGCTCTCTTTACAAGAAACACATTCTGCTTTTGAGAAAAGAGCACTCTTCTACTCTACTGTGTTTCCTATGGGGTCCGAACAGTGATCTTGCTCAGAACAAAAGAACTGTGCTTCCTAGACACACGGGACATATCTAGTTGAATTCTGCTTAGAAAACTGACAAGAACAGTAGATCCTCTTCAGTCCAATACACTGTACTTGCTAGGAACAGACGCCAGTTTTATTTGCCCTGTATATGACAATGGGAGCACAATAGTGACTCTTCTTACCAGAAAACAGCTCTTGCTTGTAGCACCAGAAACTGCATGTGATTCAATTCCATTTAGGACGGGGAAACAAATGCTAGCTAGCCTTACAAGAAACACACTCTGCTTTTGAGAAAAGAGCACTCTTCTACTTTCCTGTGTTTCCTATAGGGCCAGAACAGTGAGCTTGCTCAGAACAAAAGAACTGTGCTGACTACACACACGGGCCATATCTATTTCAATTCTGCTTAAGTAACTGACAAGAACAGTAGATCCTCTTCAGTCCAATACACTGTATTTGCTGGGAACAGACGCCAGTGATATTTGCCCTGTGTATGACAATGGGAGCGCATTAGTGAATCTTCTTACCAGAAAACAACTCTTGCTCTTAGGACCCGAAACTGCATGTGATTCAACTCCATTTAGGACTGTGAAACAAACGCTAGCTCGCCTTACAAGAAACACAATCTGCTTTTGAGAAAAGAGCACTCTTCTACTCTACTGTGCTTTTCATAGGGCCAGTACAGTGAGCTTGCTCAGAACAATGAACTGTGCTGACTACACACACAGTCCATATCTATTTCAATTCTGCTTAGGAAACTGACAAGAACAGTAGATCCTCTTCAGTCCAATACACTGTACTTGCTGGGAACAGAAGCCAGTGCTATTTGCCCTGTGTATGACAATGGGAGCACAATAGTGACTCTTCTTACAAAAAAACAACTCTTGCTCATAGGACCACAAACTGCATGTGATTCAACTCCATTTCTGACTGGGAAACAATCGCTAGCAAGCCTTACAAGAAAAACACTCTGCTTTTGAGAAAAGAGCACTCTTCTACTCTACTGTGTTTCCTATAGGGCCAGAACAGTGAGCTTGCTCAGAACAAAAGAACTGTGCTTCCTACACACACGGACCATATCTAGTTCAACTCTGCTTAGGAAACTGACAAGAACAGTAGCTCCTCTTCAGTCCGATACACTGTACTTGCTGGGAACAGACGCGAGTGCTATTTGCACTGTGTATGGCAATGGGAGCGCAATAGTGACTTTCTTTATCAGAAAACAACTCTTGCTCGTAGGACCAGAAACTGCATGTGATTCAACTCCATTTACGACTGGGAAACAAATGCTAGCTCGCCTTACATGAAACACACTCTGCTTTTGAGAAAAGAGCACTCTTCTACTCTACTGTGCTTCCTATGGGGTCCGAACAGTGAGCTTGCTCAGAACAAAAGAACTGTGCTTCCTACACACACGGGCCATATCTAGTTCAACTCTGCTTAGGAAACTGAGAAGAACAGTAGCTCCTCTTCAGTCCAATACACTGTAATTGCTGGAAACAGACAGGAGGGCTATTTGCACTGTGTATGGCAATGGGAGCGCAATAGTTACTTTCCTTACCAGAAAACAACTCTTGCTCGTAGGACCAGAAACTGCATGTGACTCAACTCCATTTAGGACTGGGAAACAAACGCTAGCTCGCTTTACAAGAATCACACTCTGCTTTTGAAAAAGAGCAATATTCTATTCTACTGTGTTTCCTATGGGGTCCGAACAGTGAGCCTGCTCAGAACAAAAGAACTGTGCTTCCTACATACACGACCATATCTAGTTCAATTCTGCTTAGGAACCTGACAAGAACAGTATATCCTCTTCAGTCCAATACACTGTACTTGCTGGGAACAGACGCCAGTGCTATGGCAATGGCAGCGCAATAGTGACTCTTCTTACCAGAAAACAAGTCTTGCTCGTAGGACCAGAAACTCCATGTGATTCAACTCCATTTAGGACTGGGAAACAAACTCCAACTCGCTTTACAAGAAACACACTCTGCTTTTATGAAAAGAGCACTCTTCTACTCTACTGTATTTCCTATAGGGCCAGAACAGTGAGCTTGCTCAGAAAAAAAGAACTGTGCTTCCTACACACACGGGCCATATCTAGTTCAACTCCGCTTAGGAAACTGAGAAGAACAGTAGTTCCTCTTCAGTCCAATACACTGTACTTGCTGGGAACAGACGGGAGGGCTATTTGCACTGTGTATGGCAATGGGAGCGCAATAGTGACTTTCCTTACCAGAAAACAACTCTTGCTCGTAGGACCAGAAACTGCATGTGATTCCACTCCATTTAGGACTGGGAAACAAACGGTAGCTTGCCTTACAAGAAACACACTCTGCTTTAGAGAAAAGAGCATTCTTCTACTCTACTGTGTTTCCGATGGGGTCTAAACAGTGAGCTTGCTCAGAACAAAAGAACTGTGCTTCCTACACACGGACCATATCTAGTTCAACTCTGCTTAGTAAACTGACAAGAAGAGTAGCTCCTATTCAGTCCAATACACTGTACTTGCTGGGAAAAGACGTGAGTGCTATTTGCCTTGTGAAGGGCAATGGGAGCGCAATAGTGACTCCTTACCAGAAAACAACTCTTGTTCATAGGACCAAAAACTGCATGTGATTCAACTCCATTTAGGACTAGGAAACAAACGCTAGCTCACCTTACAAAAACACACTCTGCTTTTGAGAAAAGAGCACTCTTCTACTCTACTGTGTTTCCTATAGGGCCAGAAGAGTGAACTTGCTCAGAACATAAGAACTGTGCTTCCTACACACACGGGCCATATCTAGTTCAACTCTGCTTAGGAAACTGACAAGAACAGTAGCTCCTCTTCAGTCTGATACACTGTACTTGCTGGGAACAGACGCGAGAGCTATTTGCAATGTGTAAGGCAAGGGGAGCACAATAGTGACTTTCCTTACCAGTAAACAACTCTTGCTCGTAGGACCAGAAACTGCATGTGATTCAACTCCATTTAGGACTGGGAAACAAAAGCTAGCTCACCTTACAAGAAACACACTCTGCTTTAGAGAAAAGAGCACTGTTCTACTCTACTGTGTTTCCTATAGGGCCAGAACAGTGAGCTTGCTCAGAACAAAAGAACTGTGCTTCCTACACACACGGACCATATCTAGTTCAACTCTGCTTAGGAAACTGACAAGAACAGTAGCTCCTCTTCAGTACGATACACTGTACTTGCTGGGAACAGACGCGAGTGCTATTTGCACTGTGTATAGCAATGGGAGCGCAATAGTGACTTTCTTTATCAGAAAACAACTCTTGCTCGTAGGACTAGAAACTGCATGTGATTCCACTCCATTTAGGACTGGGAAACAAATGCTAGCTCGCCTTACATGAAACACACTCTGCTTTTGAGAAAAGAGCACTCTTCTACTCTACTGTGCTTCCTATGGGGTCCGAACAGTGAGCTTGCTCAGAACAAAAGAACTGTGCTTCCTACACACACCGGCCATATCTAGTTCAACTCTGCTTAGGAAACTGAGAAGAACAGTAGCTCCTCTTCAGTCCAAGACACTGTACTTTCGGGGAACAGACGCGAGTGCTGTTTGCACTGTGTATGGCAATTGGAGCACAATAGTGACTCGTCTTACCAGAAAACAACTCTTGCTCGTAGGACAAAAAACTGCATGTGACTCAACTCCATTTAGGACTGGGAAACAAACGCTAGCTCGCCTTACAAGAAACACACTCTGCTTTTGAGAAAAGAGCACTCTTCTACTCTACTGTGCTTCCTATGGGGTCCGAACAGTGAGCTTGCTCAGAACAAAAGAACTGTGCTTCCTACACACACGGGCCATATCTAGTTCAACTCTGCTTAGGAAACTGAGAAGAACAGTAGCTCCTCTTCAGTCCAATACACTGTAATTGCTGGAAACAGACAGGAGGGCTATTTGCAGTGTGTATGGCAATGGGAGCGCAATAGTTACTTTCCTTACCAGAAAACAACTCTTGCTCGTAGGACCAGAAACTGCATGTGATTCCACTCCATTTAGGACTGGGAAGCAAATGCTAGCTCGCCTTACAAGAAACACACTCTGCTTTAGAGAAAAGAGCACTCTTCTACTCTACTGTGTTTACTATGGGGTCCAAACAGTGAGCTTGCTCAGAACAAAAGAACTGTGCTTCCTACACACACGGACCATATCTAGTTCAACTCTGCTTAGGAAACTGACAAGAACAGTAGCTCCTCTTCAGTCCTATACACTGTACTTGCTGGGAACCTATGCATGTGCTATTTGCACTGTGTATGCCAAAGGGAGCACAATAGTGACTTTCCTTACCAGAAAACAACTCTTGCTCGTAGGACTAGAAACTGCATGTGATTCCACTCCATTTAGGACTGGGAAACAAATGCTAGCTCGCCTTACAAGAAACACACTCTGCTTTAGAGAAAATAGCACTCTTCTACTCTACTGTGTTTCCTATGGGGTCCAAAGAGTGAGCTTGCTCAGAACAAAAGAACTGTGCTTAATACACACACGGAACACATCTAGTTCAACTCTGCTTAGGAAATTGACAAGAACAGTAGCTCCTATTCAGTCCAATACACTGTACTTGCTGGGAAAAGACGCGAGTGCTATTTGCCTTGTGTAGGGCAATGGGAGCGCAATAGTGACTTTCCTTACCAGAAAACAACTCTTGTTCGTAGGACCAGAAACTGCATGTGATTCAACTCCATTTAGGACTGGGAAACAAACTCTAGCTCGCTTTACAAGAAACACACTCTGCTTTTGAGAAAAGAGCACTCTTCTACTCTACTGTGTTTCCTATAGGGCCAGAATAGTGAGCTTTCTCAGAACATAAGAACTGTGCTTCCTACACACACGGGCCATATCTAGTTCAACTCTGCTTAGGAAACTGACAAGAACAGTAGCTCCTCTTCAGTCCGATACACTGTACTTGTGGGGAACAGAAGCGAGTGATATTTGCACTGAGTATGGCAATTGGAGCACAATAGTGACTTCTCTTACCAGAAAACAACTCTTGCTCATTGGACAAAAAACTGCATGTGACTCAACTCCATTTAGGACTGGGAAACAAACGCTAGCTCGACTTCCAAGAAACACACTCTGCTTTTGAGAAAAGAGCACTCTTCTACTCTACTGTGTTTCCTATGTGTTCCGAACAGTGAGCTTGCTCAAAACAAAAAAAAACTGTGCTTCCTACACACACGGCCATATCTAGTTCAAGTCTGCTTAGGAACCTGACAAGAACAGTAGATCCTTTTCAGTCCAATACACTGTACTTGCTGGGAACAGACGCCAGTGCTATTTGTCCTGTGTATGTCAATGACAGCGCAATAGTGACTCTTCTTACCAGAAAACAACTCTTGCTCGTAGGAACAGAAACAGCATGTGATTCAACTCCATTTAGGACTGGGAAACAAACTCTAGCTCGCTTTACAAGAAACACACTCTGCTTTTGAGAAAAGAGCACTCTTCTCTACTGTGTTTCCTATAGGGCCAGAACAGTGAGCTTGCTCAGAAAAAAAGAACTGTGCTTCCTACACAAACGGACCATATCTAGGTCAACTCTGCTTAGGAAACTGACAAGAACAGTAGCTCCTATTCAGTCCAATACACTGTACTTGCTGGGAAAAGACGCGAGTGCTATTTGCCTTGTGTAGGGCAATGGGAGCGCAATAGTGACTTTCCTTACTAGAAAACAACTCTTGTTCGTAGGACCAGAAACTGCATGTGATTCAACTCCATTTAAGACTGGGAAACAAAGTCTAGCTCGCTTTACAAGAAACACACTCTGCTTTTGAGAAAAGAGCACTCTTCTACTCTACTGTGTTTCCTATAGGGCCAGAACAGTGACCTTGCTCAGAACATAAGAACTGTGCTTCCTACACACACGGGCCATATCTAGTTCAACTCTGCTTAGGAAACTGACAAGAACAGTAGCTCCTCTTCAGTCCGATACACTGTACTTGCAGGGAACAGACGCGAGTGCTATTTGCACTGTGTATGGCAATTGAAGCACAATAGTGACTCGCCCTACCAGAAAACAACTCTTGCTTGTAGGACAAAAACCTGCATGTGAGTCAACTCCATTTAGGACTGGGAAACAAACGCTAGCTCGCCTTACAAGAAACACACTCTGCTTTTGAGAAAAGAGCTCTCTTCTACTCTGCTGTGTTTCCTATAGGGCCAGAACAGTGAGCTAACTCAGAAAAAAATAACTGTGCTTCCTACACACACGGGCCATATCTAGTTCAACTCTACTTAGGAAACTGACAAGAACAGTAACTCCTATTCAGTCCAATACACTGTACTTGCTGGGAAAAGATGCGAGTGCTATTTGCATTGTGTAAGGCAATGGGCACGCAATAGTGACTTTCCTTTCCAGAAAACAACTCTTGTTCTTAGGACCAGAAACTGCATGTGACTCAAATCCATTTAGGACTGGGAAACAAACGCTAGCTCGCTTTACAAGAAACACACTCTGCTTTTGAGAAAAGAGCACTCTTCTACTCTACTGTGTTTCCTATAGGGCCAGAACAGTGAGCTTGCTCAGAACATAAGAACTGTGCTTCCTACACACACGGGCCATATCTAGTTCAACTCTGCTTAGGAAACTGACAAGAACAGTAGGTCCTCTTCAGTCCGATACACTGTACTTGTGGGGAACAGAAGCGAGTGATATTTGCACTGTGTATGGCAATTGGAGCACAATAGTGACTTGTCTTACCAGAAAACAACTCTTGCTCGTAGGACCAGAAACTGCATGTGATTCAACTCCATTTAGGACTGGGAAACAAATGCTAGCTCGCCTTACAAGAAACACACTCTGCTTTTGAGAAAAGAGCACTCTTCTACTCTACTGTGTTTCCTATGTGTTCTGAACAGTGAGCTTGCTCAGAACAAAAAAACTGTACTTCCTACTCACACGGTTATATCTAGTTCAAGTCTGCTTAGGAACCTGAAAAGAACAGTATATCCTCTTCAGTCCAATACACTGTACTTGCTGGGAACAGACGCCAGTGCTATGGCAATGGCAGCGCAATAGTGACTCTTCTTACCAGAAAACAAGTCTTGCTCGTAGGACCAGAAACTCCATGTGATTCAACTCCATTTAGGACTGGGAAACAAACTCCAACTCGCTTTACAAGAAACACACTCTGCTTTTATGAAAAGAGCACTCTTCTACTCTACTGTATTTCCTATAGGGCCAGAACAGTGAGCTTGCTCAGAAAAAAAGAACTGTGCTTCCTACACACACGGGCCATATCTAGTTCAACTCCGCTTAGGAAACTGAGAAGAACAGTAGTTCCTCTTCAGTCCAATACACTGTACTTGCTGGGAACAGACGGGAGGGCTATTTGCACTGTGTATGGCAATGGGAGCGCAATAGTGACTTTCCTTACCAGAAAACAACTCTTGCTCGTAGGACCAGAAACTGCATGTGATTCCACTCCATTTAGGACTGGGAAACAAACGGTAGCTTGCCTTACAAGAAACACACTCTGCTTTAGAGAAAAGAGCATTCTTCTACTCTACTGTGTTTCCGATGGGGTCCAAACAGTGAGCTTGCTCAGAACAAAAGAACTGTGCTTCCTACACACGGACCATATCTAGTTCAACTCTGCTTAGTAAACTGACAAGAAGAGTAGCTCCTATTCAGTCCAATACACTGTACTTGCTGGGAAAAGACGCGAGTGCTATTTGCCTTGTGAAGGGCAATGGGAGCGCAATAGTGACTCCTTACCAGAAAACAACTCTTGTTCATAGGACCAAAAACTGCATGTGATTCAACTCCATTTAGGACTAGGAAACAAACGCTAGCTCACCTTACAAAAACACACTCTGCTTTTGAGAAAAGAGCACTCTTCTACTCTACTGTGTTTCCTATAGGGCCAGAAGAGTGAACTTGCTCAGAACATAAGAACTGTGCTTCCTACACACACGGGCCATATCTAGTTCAACTCTGCTTAGGAAACTGACAAGAACAGTAGCTCCTCTTCAGTCTGATACACTGTACTTGCTGGGAACAGACGCGAGAGCTATTTGCAATGTGTAAGGCAAGGGGAGCACAATAGTGACTTTCCTTACCAGTAAACAACTCTTGCTCGTAGGACCAGAAACTGCATGTGATTCAACTCCATTTAGAACTGGGAAACAAACGCTAGCTCGCCTTACAAGAAACACACTCTGCTTTTGAGAAAAGAGCACTCTTCTACTCTACTGTGTTTCCTATGGTGTCTAAACAGTGAGCTTGCTCAGAACAAAAGAACTGTGATTCCTACACACACGGGCCATTTCTAGTTCAACTCTGCTTAGGAAACTGACAAGAACACTAGATCTTCTTCAGTCCAATACACTGTACTTGCGCGGAACAGACGCAAGTGCTATTTGCACTGTGTATGGATATTGGAGCCCAATAGTGACTTGTCTTACCAGAAAACAACTCTTGCTCGTAGGACCAGAAACTGCATGTGATTCAACTCCATTTAGGACTGGGAAACAAACTCTAGCTCGCTTTCCAAGAAACACACTCTGCTTTAGAGAAAAGAGCACTCTTCTACACTACTGTGTTTCCTATAGGGCCAGAACAGTGAGCTTGCTCAGAACAAAAGAACTGTGCTTCCTACATACACGACCATATCTAGTTCAATTCTGCTTAGGACCCTGACAAGAACAGTAGATCCTCTTCAGTCCAATACACTGTACTTGCTGGGAACAGACGCCTGTGCTGTTTGTCCTGTGTATGGCAATGGCAGTGCAATAGTGACTCTTCTTACTATAAAACAACTCTTGCTCGTAGGACCAGAAACTGCATGTGATTCAACTCCATTTAGGACTGGGAAACAAAAGCTAGCTCACCTTACAAGAAACACACTCTACTTTTGTGGAAAGAGCACTCTTCTACTCTACTGTGTTTCCTATAGGGCCAGAACAGTGAGCTTGCTCAGAACAAAAGAACTGTTCTTCCTACACACGGGCCATATCTAGTTCAACTCTGCTTAGGAAACTGACAAGAACAGTAGCTCTTCTTCAGTACGATACACCGTACTTGCTGGGAAAAGACGCAAGTGTTATTTGCCTTGTGTAGGGCAATGGGAGCGCAATAGAGACTTTCCTTACCAGAAAACATCTCTTGCTCAAAGGACCAGAAACTGCATGTGATTCAACTCCATTTCGGACTGGGATACAAATGCTAGCTCGCCTTCCATGAAACACACTCTGCTTTTGAGAAAAGAGCACTCTTCTACTCTACTGTGTTTCCTATTGGGTCTGAACAGTGAGCTTGCTCAGAACAAAAGGACTGTGCTTCCTACACACACGGCCATAACTAGTTGAATTCTGCTTAGGAACCTGACAAGAACAGTAGATCCTCTTCAGTCCAATACACTGTACTTCCTGGGAACAGACGCCAGTGCTATTTGTCCTGTGTATGGCAATGGCAGCGCAATAGTGACTCTTCTTACTATAAAACAACTCTTGCTCGTAGGACCAGAAACTGCATGTGATTCAACTCCATTTAGGACTGGGAAACAAAAGCTAGCTCACCTTACAAGAAACACACTCTGCTTTTGTGGAAAGAGCACTCTTCTACTCTACTGTGTTTCCTATAGGGCCAGAACAGTGAGCTTGCTCAGAACAAAAGAACTGTGCTTCCTACACACGGGCCATATCAAGTTCAACTCTCCTTAGGAAACTGACAAGAACAGTAGCTCCTCTTCAGTCCGATACACTGTACTTGCTGGGAACAGACGCGGGAGCTATTTGCATTGTGCATGGCAAGGGGAGCCCAATAGTGACTTTCCTTACCAGAAAACAACTCTTGCTCTTAGGACCAGAAACTGCATGTGATTCAACACCATTTAGGACTGGGAAACAAACGCTAGCTCGCCTTACAAGAAACACACTCTGCTTTTGAGAAAAGAGCACTCTTCTACTCTACTGTGTTTCCTATGGTGTCCGAACAGTGAGCTTGCTCAGAACAAAAGAACTGTGCTTCCTACACACACGGGCATATCTAGTTCAATTCTGCTTAGGAACCTGACAAGAACAGTAGATCCTCTTCAGTCAAATACACTGTACTTGCTGGGAAAAGACACCAGTGCTATTTGTCCTGTGTATGGCAATGGCAGTGCAATAGTGACACTTCTTACCATAAAACAACTCTTGCTCGTAGGACTAGAAACTGCATATGATTCAACTCCATTTAGTACTGGGAAACAAACGCTATCTCGCCTTACAAGAAACACACTCTGCTTTAGAGAAAAGAGCACTCTTCTACTCTACTGTGTTTCCTATAGGGCCAGAACAGTGAGCTTGCTCAGAACAAAAGAACTGTGCTTCCTACACACGGGCCATAACTAGTTCAACTCTGCTTAGGAAACTGACAAGAACAGTAGCTCCTCTTCAGTCCGAAACACTGTACTTGCTGGGAACTGACACGAGTGCTATTTGCACTGTGTATGGCAATGGGAGCGCAATAGTGACTTTCCTTACCAGAAAACAACTATTGCTCATAGAACCAGAAACTGCATGTGATTCAACTCCATTTAGGACTGGGATACAAATGCTAGCTCGCCTTACATGAAACACACTCTGCTTTTGAGAAAAGAGCACTCTTCTACTCTACTGTGCTTCCTATGGGGTCCGAACAGTGAGCTTGCTCAGAACAAAAGAACTGTGCTTCCTACACATACCGGCCATATCTAGTTCAACTGTGCTAAGGAAACTGAGAAGAACAGTAGCTCCTCTTCAGTCCAAGACACTGTACTTTCGGGGAACAGACGCGAGTGCTGTTTGCACTGTGTATGGCAATTGGAGCACAATAGTGACTCGTCTTACCAGAAAACAACTCTTGCTCGTAGGACAAAAAACTGCATGTGACTCAACTCCATTTAGGACTGGGAAACAAACGCTAGCTCGCCTTACAAGAAACACACTCTGCTTTTGAGAAAAGAGCACTCTTCTACTCTACTGTGCTTCCTATGGGGTCCGAACAGTGAGCTTGCTCAGAACAAAAGAACTGTGCTTCCTACACACACGGGCCATATCTAGTTCAACTCTGCTTAGGAAACTGAGAAGAACAGTAGCTCCTCTTCAGTCCAATACACTGTAATTGCTGGAAACAGACAGGAGGGCTATTTGCACTGTGTATGGCAATGGGAGCGCAATAGTTACTTTCCTTACCAGAAAACAACTCTTGCTCGTAGGACCAGAAACTGCATGTGATTCCACTCCATTTAGGACTGGGAAGCAAATGCTAGCTCGCCTTACAAGAAACACACTCTGCTTTAGAGAAAAGAGCACTCTTCTACTCTACTGTGTTTACTATGGGGTCCAAACAGTGAGCTTGCTCAGAACAAAAGAACTGTGCTTCCTACACACACGGACCATATCTAGTTCAACTCTGCTTAGGAAACTGACAAGAACAGTAGCTCCTCTTCAGTCCTATACACTGTACTTGCTGGGAACCTATGCATGTGCTATTTGCACTGTGTATGCTAAAGGGAGCACAATAGTGACTTCCCTTACCAGAAAACAACTCTTGCTCGTAGGACTAGAAACTGCATGTGATTCCACTCCATTTAGGACTGGGAAACAAATGCTAGCTCGCCTTACAAGAAACACACTCTGCTTTAGAGAAAATAGCACTCTTCTACTCTACTGTGTTTCCTATGGGGTCCAAAGAGTGAGCTTGCTCAGAACAAAAGAACTGTGCTTAATACACACACGGAACACATCTAGTTCAACTCTGCTTAGGAAATTGACAAGAAAAGTAGCTCCTATTCAGTCCAATACACTGTACTTGCTGGGAAAAGACGCGAGTGCTATTTGCCTTGTGTAGGGCAATGGGAGCGCAATAGTGACTTTCCTTACCAGAAAACAACTCTTGTTCGTAGGACCAGAAACTGCATGTGATTCAACTCCATTTAGGACTGGGAAACAAACTCTAGCTCGCTTTACAAGAAACACACTCTGCTTTTGAGAAAAGAGCACTCTTCTACTCTACTGTGTTTCCTATAGGGCCAGAATAGTGAGCTTTCTCAGAACATAAGAACTGTGCTTCCTACACACACGGGCCATATCTAGTTTAACTCTGCTTAGGAAACTGACAAGAACAGTAGCTCCTCTTCAGTCCGATACACTGTACTTGTGGGGAACAGAAGCGAGTTATATTTTCACTGTGTATGGCAATTGGAGCACAATAGTGACTTCTCTTACCAGAAAACAACTCTTGCTCATTGGACAAAAAACTGCATGTGACTCAACTCCATTTAGGACTGGGAAACAAACGCTAGCTCGACTTCCAAGAAACACACTCTGCTTTTGAGAAAAGAGCAGTCTTCTACTCTACTGTGTTTCCTATGTGTTCCGAACAGTGAGCTTGCTCAAAACAAAAAAAAAACTGTGCTTCCTACACACACGGCCATATCTAGTTCAAGTCTGCTTAGGAACCTGACAAGAACAGTAGATCCTTTTCAGTCCAATACACTGTACTTGCTGGGAACAGACGCCAGTGCTATTTGTCCTGTGTATGTCAATGACAGCGCAATAGTGACTCTTCTTACCAGAAAACAACTCTTGCTCGTAGGACCAGAAACAGCATGTGATTCAACTCCATTTAGGACTGGGAAACAAACTCTAGCTCGCTTTACAAGAAACACACTCTGCTTTTGAGAAAAGAGCACTCTTCTCTACTGTGTTTCCTATAGGGCCAGAACAGTGAGCTTGCTCAGAAAAAAAGAACTGTGCTTCCTACACAAACGGACCATATCTAGGTCAACTCTGCTTAGGAAACTGACAAGAACAGTAGCTCCTATTCAGTCCAATACACTGTACTTGCTGGGAAAAGACGCGAGTGCTATTTGCCTTGTGTAGGGCAATGGGAGCGCAATAGTGACTTTCCTTACTAGAAAACAACTCTTGTTCGTAGGACCAGAAACTGCATGTGATTCAACTCCATTTAAGACTGGGAAACAAAGTCTAGCTCGCTTTACAAGAAACACACTCTGCTTTTGAGAAAAGAGCACTCTTCTACTCTACTGTGTTTCCTATAGGGCCAGAACAGTGACCTTGCTCAGAACATAAGAACTGTGCTTCCTACACACACGGGCCATATCTAGTTCAACTCTGCTTAGGAAACTGACAAGAACAGTAGCTCCTCTTCAGTCCGATACACTGTACTTGCAGGGAACAGACGCGAGTGCTATTTGCACTGTGTATGGCAATTGAAGCACAATAGTGACTCGCCCTACCAGAAAACAACTCTTGCTTGTAGGACAAAAACCTGCATGTGAGTCAACTCCATTTAGGACTGGGAAACAAACGCTAGCTCGCCTTACAAGAAACACACTCTGCTTTTGAGAAAAGAGCTCTCTTCTACTCTGCTGTGTTTCCTATAGGGCCAGAACAGTGAGCTAACTCAGAACAAAATAACTGTGCTTCCTACACACACGGGCCATATCTAGTTCAACTCTACTTAGGAAACTGACAAGAACAGTAACTCCTATTCAGTCCAATACACTGTACTTGCTGGGAAAAGATGCGAGTGCTATTTGCATTGTGTAAGGCAATGGGCACGCAATAGTGACTTTCCTTTCCAGAAAACAACTCTTGTTCTTAGGACCAGAAACTGCATGTGACTCAAATCCATTTAGGACTGGGAAACAAACGCTAGCTCGCTTTACAAGAAACACACTCTGCTTTTGAGAAAAGAGCACTCTTCTACTCTACTGTGTTTCCTATAGGGCCAGAACAGTGAGCTTGCTCAGAACATAAGAACTGTGCTTCCTACACACACGGGCCATATCTAGTTCAACTCTGCTTAGGAAACTGACAAGAACAGTAGGTCCTCTTCAGTCTGATACACTGTACTTGTGGGGAACAGAAGCGAGTGATATTTGCACTGTGTACGGCAATTGGAGCACAATAGTGACTTGTCTTACCAGAAAACAACTCTTGCTCGTAAGACAAAAAACTGCATGTGACTCAACTCCATTTAGGACTGGGAAATAAACGCTAGCTCGACTTCCAAGAAACACACTCTGCTTTTGAGAAAAGAGCACTCTTCTTCTCTACTGTGTTTCCTATGTGTTCCGAACAGTGAGCTTTCTCAGAAAAAAAAAAAACTGTGCTTCCTACACACACGGCCATATCTAGTTCAAGTATGCTTAGGAACCTGACAAGAACAGTAGATCCTATTCAGTCCAATACACTGTACTTGCTGGGAACAGACGCCAGTGCTATTTGTCCTGTATTTGTCAATGACAGCGCAATCGTGACTCTTCTTACCAGAAAACAACTCTTGCTCGTAGGACCAGAAACTGCATGTGATTCAACTCCATTTAGGACTGGGAAACAAACTCTAGCTCGCTTTACAAGAAACACACTCTGCTTTTGAGAAAAGAGCTCTCTTCTACTCTACTGTGTTTACTATAGGGCCAGAACAGTGAGCTTGCTCAGAAAAAAAGAACTGTGCTTCCTACACACACGCACCATATCTAGTTCAACTCTGCTTAGGAAACTGAGAAGAACAGTAGCTCCTCTTCAGTCCAATACACTGTATTTGCTGGGAACAGACGGGAGGGCTATTTGCACTGTGTATGGCAATGGGAGCACAATAGTGACTTTCCTTACCAGAAAACAACTCTTGCTCGTAGGACCAGAAACTGCATGTGATTCAACTCCATTTAGTACTGGGAAACAAATGCTAGCTCGCCTTACAAAAACAAACTCTGCTTTAGAGAAAAGAGCACTCTTCTACTCTACTGTGTTTCCTATGGGGTCCAAACAGTGAGCTTGCTCAGAACAAAATAACTGTGCTCCCTACACACACGGACCATATCTAGTTCAACTCTGCTTAGGAAACTGACAAGAACAGTAGCTCCTTCAGTCTAATACACTGTACTTGCTGGGAACAGACGCGAGTGCTATTTGCACTGTGTATGGCAATGGGAGCGCAATACTGACTTTCCTTACCAGAAAACAACTCTTGTTCGTTGGTCAAAAAACTGCATGTCACTCAACTCCATTTAGGACTGGGAAACAAACGTTAGCTCGACTTCCAAGAAACACACTCTGCTTTTCAGAAAAGAGCACTCTTCTACTCTACTGTGTTTCCTATGTGTTCCGAACAGTGAGCTTTCTCAGAACAAAAAAACTGTGCTTCTTAAACACACGGCCATATCTAGTTCAAGTCTGCTTAGGAACCTGACAAGAACAGTAGATCCTCTTCAGTCCAATACACTGTACTTGCTGGGAACAGATGCGAGTGCTATTTGTTCTGTGTATAGCAATGGCAGCGCAATAGTGACTCTTCTTACCAGAAAACAACTCTTGCTCGTAGGACCAGAAACTGCATGTGATTCAACTCCATTTAGGACTGGGAAACAAACTCGAGCTCGCTTTACAAGAAACACACTCTGCTTTTGAGAAAAGAGCACTCTTCTACTCTACTGTGTTTCCTATAGGGCCAGAACAGTGAGCTTGCTCAGAACATAAGAACTGTGCTTCCTACACACACGGGCCATATCTAGTTCAACTCTGCTTAGGAAACTGAGAAGAACAGTAGCTCCTCTTCAGTCCAATACACTGTACTTGCTGGGAACAGACGGGAGGGCTATTTGCACTGAGTATGGCAATGGTAGCTCAATAGTGACTTTCCTTACCAGAAAACAACTCTTGCTCGTAGGACCACAAACTGCATGTGATTCCACTCCATTTAGGACTGGGAAACAAATGCTAGCTCGCCTTACAAAAACACACTCTGCTTTAGAGAAAAGAGCACTCTTTTACTCTACTGTGTTTCCTATGGTGTCCGAACAGTGAGCTTGCTCATAACAAAAGAACTGTGCTTCCTACACACATGGCCATATCTAGTTCAACTCTGCTTAGGAAACTGACAAGAACAGTAGCTCCTCTTCAGTCCGATACACTGTACTTGCAGGGAACAGACGCGAGTGCTATTTGCACTGTGTATGGCAATTGGAGCACAATAATGACTCGCCCTACCAGAAAACAACTCTTGCTCGTAGGACAAAAACCTGCATGTGAGTCAACTCCATTTAGGACTGGTAAACAAACGCTAGCTCGCCTTACAAGAAACACACTCTGCTTTTGAGAAAAGAGCTCTCTTCTACTCTGCTGTGTTTCCTATAGGGCCAGAACAGTGAGCTTGCTCAGAACAAAAGAACTGTGCTTCCTACACACACGGGCCATATCTAGTTCAACTCTACTTAGGAAACTGACAAGAACAGTAACTCCTATTCAGTCCAATACACTGTACTTGCTGGGAAAAAATGCGAGTGCTCTTTGCCTTGTGTAAGGCAATGGGCACGCAATAGTGACTTTCCTTTCCAGAAAACAACTCTTGTTCTTAGGACCAGAAACTGCATGTGACTCAAATCCATTTAGGACTGGGAAACAGACGCTAGCTCGCTTTACAAGAAACACACTCTGCTTTTGAGAAAAGAGCACTCTTCTACTCTACTGTGTTTCCTATAGGGCCAGAACAGTGAGCTTGCTCAGAACATAAGAACTGTGCTTCCTACACACACGGGCCATATCTAGTTCAACTCTGCTTAGGAAACTGACAAGAACAGTAGGTCCTCTTCAGTCTGATACACTGTACTTGTGGGGAACAGAAGCGAGTGATATTTGCACTGTGTACGGCAATTGGAGCACAATAGTGACTTGTCTTACCAGAAAACAACTCTTGCTCGTAAGACAAAAAACTGCATGTGACTCAACTCCATTTAGGACTGGGAAATAAACGCTAGCTCGACTTCCAAGAAACACACTCTGCTTTTGAGAAAAGAGCACTCTTCTTCTCTACTGTGTTTCCTATGTGTTCCGAACAGTGAGCTTTCTCAGAAAAAAAAAAAACTGTGCTTCCTACACACACGGCCATATCTAGTTCAAGTATGCTTAGGAACCTGACAAGAACAGTAGATCCTATTCAGTCCAATACACTGTACTTGCTGGGAACAGACGCCAGTGCTATTTGTCCTGTATTTGTCAATGACAGCGCAATCGTGACTCTTCTTACCAGAAAACAACTCTTGCTCGTAGGACCAGAAACTGCATGTGATTCAACTCCATTTAGGACTGGGAAACAAACTCTAGCTCGCTTTACAAGAAACACACTCTGCTTTTGAGAAAAGAGCTCTCTTCTACTCTACTGTGTTTACTATAGGGCCAGAACAGTGAGCTTGCTCAGAAAAAAAGAACTGTGCTTCCTACACACACGCACCATATCTAGTTCAACTCTGCTTAGGAAACTGAGAAGAACAGTAGCTCCTCTTCAGTCCAATACACTGTATTTGCTGGGAACAGACGGGAGGGCTATTTGCACTGTGTATGGCAATGGGAGCACAATAGTGACTTTCCTTACCAGAAAACAACTCTTGCTCGTAGGACCAGAAACTGCATGTGATTCAACTCCATTTAGTACTGGGAAACAAATGCTAGCTCGCCTTACAAAAACAAACTCTGCTTTAGAGAAAAGAGCACTCTTCTACTCTACTGTGTTTCCTATGGGGTCCAAACAGTGAGCTTGCTCAGAACAAAATAACTGTGCTCCCTACACACACGGACCATATCTAGTTCAACTCTGCTTAGGAAACTGACAAGAACAGTAGCTCCTTCAGTCTAATACACTGTACTTGCTGGGAACAGACGCGAGTGCTATTTGCACTGTGTATGGCAATGGGAGCGCAATACTGACTTTCCTTACCAGAAAACAACTCTTGTTCGTTGGTCAAAAAACTGCATGTCACTCAACTCCATTTAGGACTGGGAAACAAACGTTAGCTCGACTTCCAAGAAACACACTCTGCTTTTCAGAAAAGAGCACTCTTCTACTCTACTGTGTTTCCTATGTGTTCCGAACAGTGAGCTTTCTCAGAACAAAAAAACTGTGCTTCTTAAACACACGGCCATATCTAGTTCAAGTCTGCTTAGGAACCTGACAAGAACAGTAGATCCTCTTCAGTCCAATACACTGTACTTGCTGGGAACAGATGCGAGTGCTATTTGTTCTGTGTATGGCAATGGCAGCGCAATAGTGACTCTTCTTACCAGAAAACAACTCTTGCTCGTAGGACCAGAAACTGCATGTGATTCAACTCCATTTAGGACTGGGAAACAAACTCGAGCTCGCTTTACAAGAAACACACTCTGCTTTTGAGAAAAGAGCACTCTTCTACTCTACTGTGTTTCCTATAGGGCCAGAACAGTGAGCTTGCTCAGAACATAAGAACTGTGCTTCCTACACACACGGGCCATATCTAGTTCAACTCTGCTTAGGAAACTGAGAAGAACAGTAGCTCCTCTTCAGTCCAATACACTGTACTTGCTGGGAACAGACGGGAGGGCTATTTGCACTGAGTATGGCAATGGTAGCTCAATAGTGACTTTCCTTACCAGAAAACAACTCTTGCTCGTAGGACCACAAACTGCATGTGATTCCACTCCATTTAGGACTGGGAAAGAAATGCTAGCTCGCCTTACAAAAACACACTCTGCTTTAGAGAAAAGAGCACTCTTTTACTCTACTGTGTTTCCTATGGTGTCCGAACAGTGAGCTTGCTCATAACAAAAGAACTGTGCTTCCTACACACATGGCCATATCTAGTTCAACTCTGCTTAGGAAACTGACAAGAACAGTAGCTCCTCTTCAGTCCGATACACTGTACTTGCAGGGAACAGACGCGAGTGCTATTTGCACTGTGTATGGCAATTGGAGCACAATAATGACTCGCCCTACCAGAAAACAACTCTTGCTCGTAGGACAAAAACCTGCATGTGAGTCAACTCCATTTAGGACTGGTAAACAAACGCTAGCTCGCCTTACAAGAAACACACTCTGCTTTTGAGAAAAGAGCTCTCTTCTACTCTGCTGTGTTTCCTATAGGGCCAGAACAGTGAGCTTGCTCAGAACAAAAGAACTGTGCTTCCTACACACACGGGCCATATCTAGTTCAACTCTACTTAGGAAACTGACAAGAACAGTAACTCCTATTCAGTCCAATACACTGTACTTGCTGGGAAAAAATGCGAGTGCTCTTTGCCTTGTGTAAGGCAATGGGCACGCAATAGTGACTTTCCTTTCCAGAAAACAACTCTTGTTCTTAGGACCAGAAACTGCATGTGACTCAAAACCATTTAGGACTGGGAAACAAACGCTAGCTCGCTTTACAAGAAACACACTCTGCTTTTGAGAAAAGAGCACTCTTCTACTCTACTGTGTTTCCTATAGGGCCAGAACAGTGAGCTTGCTCAGAACAAAAGAACTGTGCTTCCTACACACACGGGCCATATCTAGTTCAACTCTGCTTAGGAAACTGACAAGAACAGTAGCTCCTCTTCAGTCCGATACACTGTACTTGTGGGGAACAGAAGCGAGTGATATTTGCACTGTGTATGGCAATTGGAGCACAATAGTGACTTGTCTTACCAGAAAACAACTCTTGCTCGTTGGACAAAAAACTGCATGTGACTCAACTCCATTTAGGACTGGGAAACAAACGCTAGCTCGACTTCCAAGAAACACACTCTGCTTTTGAGAAAAGAGCACTCTTCTCCTCTACTGTGTTTCCTATGTGTTCCGAACAGTGAGCTTGCTCAGAAAAAAAAAAACTGCTTCCTACACACACGGCCATATCTAGTTCAAGTCTGCTTAGGAACCTGACAAGAACAGTAGATCCTATTCAGTCCAATACACTGTACTTGCTGGGAACAGACGCCAGTGCTATTTGTCCTGTGTATGTCAATGACAGCGCAATCGTGGCTCTTCTTACCAGAAAACAACTCTTGCTCGTAGGACCAGAAACTGCATGTGATTCAACTCCATTTAGGACTGGGAAACAAACTCTAGCTCGCTTTACAAGAAACACACTCTGCTTTTGAGAAAAGAGCACTCTTCTACTCTACTGTGTTTCCTATAGGGCCAGAACAGTGAGCTTGCTCAGAAAAAAATAACTGTGCTTCCTACACACATGGACCATATCTAGTTCAACTCTGCTTAGGAAACTGAGAAGAACAGTAGCTCCTCTTCAGTCCAATACACTGTACTTGCTGGGAACAGACGGGAGGGCTATTTGCACTGTGTATGGCAATGGGAGCGCAATAGTGACTTTCCTTACCAGAAAACAACTCTTGCTCGTAGGACCGGAAACTGCATGTGATTGAACTCCATTTAGGACTGGGAAACAAATGCTAGCTCGCCTTACCAAAACAAACTCTGCTTTAGAGAAAAGAGCATTCTTCTACTCTACTGTGTTCCCTATGGGGTCCAAACAGTGAGCTTGCTCAGAGCAAAATAACTGTGCTCCCTACACACACGGACCATATCTAGTTCAACTCTGCTTAGGAAACTGACAAGAACAGTAGCTCCTATTCAGTCCAATACACTGTACTTGATGGGAAAAGACGCGAGTGCTATTTGCCTTCTGTAAGGCAATGGGAGCACAATAGTGACTTTCCTTACCAGAAAACAACTCTTGCCCTAGGACCAGAAACTGCATGTGATTCAACTCCATTTAGGAGTAGGAAACAAATGCTAGCTCGCCTTACAAGAAACACACTCTGCTTTTGAGAAAAGAGCACACTTCTACTCTACTGTGTTTCCTATGGTGTCCGAACATTGAGCCTGCTCAGAACAAAAGAACTGTGCTTCCTACACACATGGCCATATCTGTTCAATTCTGCTTAGGAACCTGACAAGAACAGTAGCTCCTCTTCAGTCCAATACACTGTACGTGCTGGGAACAGACGCCAGTGCTATTTGTCCTGTGTATGGCAATGGCAGCACAATAGTGACTCTTCTTACCATAAAACAACTCTTGCTCGTAGGACCAGAAACTGCATGTGATTCAACTCCATTTAGGACTGGGAAACAAAAGCTAGCTCACCTTACAGAAACACACTCTGCTTTAGAGAAAAGAAAACTCTTCTACTCTACTGTGTTTCCTATAGGGCCAGAACAGTGAGCTTGCTAAGAACAAAAGAACTGTGCTTCCAACACAGGGCCATAACTAGTTCAACTCTGCTTAGGAAACTGACAAGAACAGTAGCTCCTCTTCCGTCCAATACACTGTACTTGCTGGGAACAGACGGGAGGGCTACTTGCACTGTGGAGGGCAATGGGAGCAAAATAGTGACTTTCCTTACCAGAAAACAGCTCTTGCTCGTAAGACCAGAAACTGCATGTGATTCAACTCCATTTAGGACTGGGAAGCAAATGCTAGCTCGCCTTACATGAAACACACTCTGCTTTTGATTAAAGAGCACTCTTCTACTCTACTGTGTTTCCTATGAGGTCCAAACAGTGAGCTTGCTCAGAACAAAAGAACTGTGCTTCCAACACACACGGGCCATATCTAGTTCAACTCTGCTTAGGAAACTGACAAGAACAGTAGCTCCTCTTCAGTCCAATACACTGTACTTGCTGGCAACAGGCGCATGTGCTATTTGCACTGTGTATGTCAATGGGAGCACAATAGTGACTTTCCTTACCAGAAAAAAATTCTTGCTCATAGGACTAGAAACTGCATGTGATTCCACTCCATTTAGGACTGGGAAACAAACGCTAGCTTGCCTTACAAGAAACACACTCTGCTTTAGAGAAAATAGCACTGTTCTACTCTACTGTGTTTCCTATGGGGTCCAAACAGTGAGCTTGCTCAGAACAAAAGAACTGTGCTTAATACACACACGGACCACATCTAGTTCAACTCTGCTTAGGAAACTGACAAGAACAGTAGCTCCTATTCATTCCAATACACTGTACTTGCTGGGAAAAGACACGAGTGCTATTTGCCTTGTGTAGGGCAATGGGAGCGCAATAGTGACTTTCCTTACCAGAAAACAACTCTTGTTCGTAGGACCAGAAACTGCATGTGATTCAACTACATTTAGGACTGGGAAACAAACTCTAGCTCGCTTTACAAGAAACACACTCTGCTTTTGAGAAAAGAGCACTCTTCTACTCTACTGTGTTTCCTATAGGGCCAGAACAGTGAGCTTGCTCAGAACATAAGAACTGTGCTTCCTACACACACGGGCCATATCTAGTTCAACTCTGCTTAGGAAACTGACAAGAACAATAGCTCCTCTTCAGTCCGATACACTGTACTTGTGGGGAACAGAAGCGAGTGATATTTGCACTGTGTATGGCAATTGGAGCACAATAGTGACTTGTCTTACCAGAAAACAACTCTTGCTCGTTGGACAAAAAACTGCATGTGACTCAACTCCATTTAGGACTGGGAAACAAACGCTAGCTCGACTTCCAAGAAACACACTCTGCTTTTGAGAAAAGAGCACTCTTCTACTCTACTGTGTTTCCTATGTGTTCCGAACAGTGAGCTTGCTCAGAACAAAAAAAACTGTGCTTCCTACACACACGGCCATATCTAGTTCAAGTCTGCTTAGGAACCTGACAAGAACAGTAGATCCTCTTCAGTCCAATACACTGTACTTGCTGGGAACAGACGCGAGTGCTATTTGTCCTGTGTATGTCAATGGCAGCGCAATAGTGACTCTTCTTACCAGAAAACAACTCTTGCTCGTAGGACCAGAAACTGCATGTGATTCAACTCCATTTAGGACTGGGAAACAAATGCTAGCTCGCCTTACATGAAACACACTCTGCTTTTGATTAAAGAGCACTCTTCTACTCTACTGTGTTTCCTATGAGGTCCAAACAGTGAGCTTGCTCAGAACAAAAGAACTGTGCTTACTACACACACGGGCCATATCTAGTTCAACTCTGCTTAGGAAACTGACAAGAACAGTAGCTCCTCTTCAGTCCAATACACTGTACTTGCTGGCAACAGGCGCATGTGCTATTTGCACTGTGTATGTCAATGGGAGCGCAATAGTGACTTTCCTTACCAGAAAACAACTCTTGCTCATAGGACTAGAAACTGCATGTGATTCCACTCCATTTAGGACTGGGAAACAAATGCTAGCTCGCCTTACAAGAAACACACTCTGCTTTTGAGAAAAGAGCACTCTTCTACTCTACTGTGTTTCCTATGTGTTCCGAACAGTGAGCTTGCTCAGAACAAAAAAACTGTGCTTCCTACACACACGGCCATATCTAGTTCAAGTCTGCTTAGGAACCTGACAATAACAGTAGATCCTCTTCAGTCCAATACACTGTACGTGCTGGGAACAGACGCCAGTGCTATTTGTCCTGTGTATGGCAATGGCAGCACAATAGTGACTCTTCTTACCAGAAAACAACTCTTGCTCATAGGACCAGAAACTGCATGTGATTCAACTCCATTTAGGACTGGGAAACAAAAGCTAGCTCACCTTACAGAAACACACTCTGCTTTAGAGAAAAGAGCACTCTTCTACTCAACTGTGTTTCCTATAGGGCCAGAACAGTGAGAATGCTCAGAACAAAGAACTGTGCTTCCTGCCTACGAGCCATATCTAGTTCAACTCTGCTTAGGAAACTGACAAGAACAGTAGCTCCTCTTCATTCCGATACACTGTACTTGCTGGGAACAGACGCGAGTGCTATTTGCACTGTGTATGGCAATGGGAGCGCAATAGTGACTTTCCTTTCTAGAAAACAACTCTTGATCGTAGGACCAGAAACTGCATGTGATTCAACTCCATTTAGGACTGGAAAACAAATGCTAGCTCGCCTTACATGAAACACACTCTGCTTTTGAGAAAAGATCACTCTTCTACTCTACTGTGTTTCCTATGGGGTCCGAACAGTGAGCTTGCTCAGAACAAAAGAACTGTGCTTCCTACACACACGGGCCATATCTAGTTCAACTCTGCTTAGGAAACTGACAAGAACACTAGCTCCTCTTCAGTCCCATACACAGTACTTTCGGGGAACAGACGCGATTGCTATTTGCACTGTGTATGGCAATTGGAGCACAATAGTGACTTGTCTTACCAGAAAACAACTCTTGCTCATAGGACAAAAAACTGCATGTGACTCAACTCCATTTAGGACTGGGAAACAAATGCTAGCTCGACTTCCAAGAAACACACTCTGCTTTTGAGAAAAGAGCACTCTTCTACTCTACTGTGTTTCCTATGTGTTCCGAACAGTGAGCTTCCTCAGAACAAAAAAACTGTGCTTCCTACACACACGGCCATATCTAGTTCAATTCTGCTTAGGAACCTGACAAGAACAGTAGATCCTCTTCAGTCCAATACACTGTACTTGCTGGGAACAGACGCCAGTGCTATTTGTCCTGTGTATGGCAATGGCATAGCAATAGTGACTCTTGTTACCATAAAACAACTCTTGCTCGTAAGACTAGAAACTGCATGTGATTCAACTCCATTTAGGACTGGGAAACAAACGCTAGCTCGCCTTACAAGAAACAAACTCTGCTTTAGAGAAAAGAGCACTCTTCTACTCTACTGTGTTTCCTATATGGCCAGAACAGTGAGCTTGCTCAGAACAAAAGAACTGTGCTTCCAACACAGGGCCATAACTAGTTCAACTCTTCTTAGGAAACTGACAAGAACAGTAGCTCCTCTTCCGTCCAATACACTGTACTTGCTGGGAACAGACGGGAGGGCTATTTGCACTGTGGATGGCAATGGGAGCAAAATAGTGACTTTCCTTACCAGAAAACAGCTCTTGCTCGTAGGACCAGAAAATGCATGTGATTCAACTCCATTTAGGACTGGGAAACAAATGCTAGCTCGCCTTACATGAAACACACTCTGCTTTTGATTAAAGAGCACTCTTCTACTCTACTGTGTTTCCTATGAGGTCCAAACAGTGAGCTTGCTCAGAACAAAAGAACTGTGCTTCCTACACACACGGGCCATATCTAGTTCAACTCTGCTTAGGAAACTGACAAGAACAGTAGCTCCTCTTCAGTCCAATACTCTGTACTTGCTGCCAACAGGCGCATGTGCTATTTGCACTGTGTATGTCAATGGGAGCGCAATAGTGACTTTCCTTACCAGAAAACAACTCTTGCTCATAGGACTAGAAACTGCATGTGATTCCACTCCATTTAGGACTGGGAAACAAATGCTAGCTCGGCTTACAAGAAACACACTCTGCTTTAGAGAAAATAGCACTGTTCTACTCTACTGTGTTTCCTATGGGGTCCAAACAGTGAGCTTGCTCAGAACAAAAGAACTGTGCTTAATACACACACGGACCACATCTAGTTCAACTCTGCTTAGGAAACTGACAAGAACAGTAGCTCCTCTTCAGTCCAATACTCTGTACTTGCTGGGAAAAGTCGCGAGTGCTATTTGCCTTGTGTAGGGCAATGGGAGCGCAACAGTGACTTTCCTTACCAGAAAACAACTCTTGCTCATAGGACTAGAAACTGCATGTGATTCCACTCCATTTAGGACTGGGAAACAAATGCTAGCTCGCCTTACAAGAAACACACTCTGCTTTAGAGAAAATAGCACTGTTCTACTCTACTGTGTTTCCTATGGGGTCCAAACAGTGAGCTTGCTCAGAACAAAAGAACTGTGCTTAATACACACACGGACCACATCTAGTTCAACTCTGCTTAGGAAACTGACAAGAACAGTAGCTCCTATTCAGTGCAATACACTGTACTTGCTGAGAAAAGTCGCGAGTGCTATTTGCCTTGTGTAGGGCAATGGGAGCGCAACAGTGACTTTCCTTACCAGAAAACAACTCTTGTTCGTAGGACCAGAAACTGCATGTGATTTAACTCCATTTAGGACTGGGAAACAAACTCTAGCTCGCTTTACAAGAAACACACACTCTGCTTTTGAGAAAAGAGCACTCTTCTACTCTACTGTGTTTCCTATAGGGCCAGAACAGTGAGCTTGCTCAGAACATAAGAACTGTGCTTCCTACACACACGGGCCATATCTAGTTCAATTCTGCTTAGGAAACTGACAAGAACAGTAGCTCTTCTTCAGTCCGATACACTGTACTTGTGGGGAACAGAAGCGAGTGATATTTGCACTGTGTATGGCAATTGGAGCACAATAGTGACTTGTCTTACCAGAAAACAACTCTTGCTCGTTGGACAAAAAACTGCATGTGACTCAACTCCATTTAGGACTGGGAAACAAACGCTAGCTCGACTTCCAAGAAACACACTCTGCTTTTGAGAAAAGAGCACTCTTCTACTCTACTGTGTTTCCTATGTGTTCCGAACAGTGAGCTTGCTCAGAACAAAAAAACTGTGCTTCCTACACACACGGCCATATCTAGTTCAAGTCTGCTTAGGAACCTGACAATAACAGTAGATCCTCTTCAGTCCAATACACTGTACGTGCTGGGAACAGACGCCAGTGCTATTTGTCCTGTGTATGGCAATGGCAGCACAATAGTGACTCTTCTTACCAGAAAACAACTCTTGCTCGTAGGACCAGAAACTGCATGTGATTCAACTCCATTTAGGACTGGGAAACAAAAGCTAGCTCACCTTACAGAAACACACTCTGCTTTAGAGAAAAGAACACTCTTCTACTCTACTGTGTTTCCTATATGGCCAGAACAGTGAGAATGCTCAGAACAAAGAACTGTGCTTCCTACATACGAGCCATATCTAGTTCAACTCTGCTTAGGAAACTGACAGGAACAGTAGCTCCTCTTCATTCCGATACACTGTACTTGCTGGGAACAGACGCGAGTGCTATTTGCACTGTGTATGGCAATGGGAGCGCAATAGTGACTTTCCTTTCCAGAAAACAACTCTTGCTCGTAGGACCAGAAACTGCATGTGATTCAACTCCATTTATGACTGGAAAACAAAGTCTAGCTCGCCTTACATGAAACACACTCTGCTTTTGAGAAAAGATCACTCTTCTACTCTACTGTGTTTCCTATGGGGTCCGAACAGTGAGCTTGCTCAGAACAAAAGAACTGTGCTTCCTACACACACGGGCCATATCTAGTTCAACTCTGCTTAGGAAACTGACAAGAACAGTAGCTCCTCTTCAGTCCGTTACACTGTACTTGTGGGGAACAGAAGCGAGTGATATTTGCACTGTGTATGGCAATTGGAGCACAATAGTGACTTGTCTTACCAGAAAACAACTCTTGCTCGTAGGACAAAAAACTGCATGTGACACAACTCCATTTAGGACTGGGAAACAAACGTTAGCTCGACTTCCAAGAAACACACTCTGCTTTTGAGAAAAGAGCACTCTTCTACTCTACTGTGTTTCCTATGTGTTCCGAACAGTGAGCTTGCTCAGAACAAAAAAACTGTGCTTCCTACACACACGGCCATATCTAGTTCAATTCTGCCTAGGAACCTGACAAGAACTGTAGATCCTCTTCAGTCCAAAACACTGTACTTGCTGGGAACAGACGCCAGTGCTATTTGTCCTGTGTATGGCAATGGCAGAGCAATAGTGACTCTTGTTACCATAAAACAACTCTTGCTCTTAAGACTAGAAACTGCATGTGATTCAACTCCATTTAGGACTGGGAAACAAACGCTAGCTCGCCTTACAAGAAACACACTCTGCTTTAGAGAAAAGAGCACTCTTCTACTCTACTGTGTTTCCTATAAGGCCAGAACAGTGAGAATGCTCAGAACAAAGAACTGTGCTTCCTACATACGAGCCATATCTAGTTCAACTCTGCTTAGGAAACTGACAGGAACAGTAGCTCCTCTTCATTCCGATACACTGTACTTGCTGGGAACAGACGCGAGTGCTATTTGCACTGTGTATGGCAATGGGAGCGCAATAGTGACTTTCCTTTCCAGAAAACAACTCTTGCTCGTAGGACCAGAAACTGCATGTGATTCAACTCCATTTATGACTGGAAAACAAAGTCTAGCTCGCCTTACATGAAACACACTCTGCTTTTGAGAAAAGATCACTCTTCTACTCTACTGTGTTTCCTATGGGGTCCGAACAGTGAGCTTGCTCAGAACAAAAGAACTGTGCTTCCTACACACACGGGCCATATCTACTTCAACTCTGCTTAGGAAACTGACAAGAACAGTAGCTCCTCTTCAGTCCGTTACACTGTACTTGTGGGGAACAGAAGCGAGTGATATTTGCACTGTGTATGGCAATTGGAGCACAATAGTGACTTGTCTTACCAGAAAACAACTCTTGCTCGTAGGACAAAAAACTGCATGTGACACAACTCCATTTAGGACTGGGAAACAAACGTTAGCTCGACTTCCAAGAAACACACTCTGCTTTTGAGAAAAGAGCACTCTTCTACTCTTCTGTGTTTCCTATGTGTTCCGAACAGTGAGCTTCCTCAGAACAAAAAAACTGTGCTTCCTACACACACGGCCATATCTAGTTCAATTCTGCCTAGGAACCTGACAAGAACTGTAGATCCTCTTCAGTCCAAAACACTGTACTTGCTGGGAACAGACGCCAGTGCTATTTGTCCTGTGTATGGCAATGGCAGAGCAATAGTGACTCTTGTTACCATAAAACAACTCTTGCTCGTAAGACTAGAAACTGCATGTGATTCAACTCCATTTAGGACTGGGAAACAAACGCTAGCTCGCCTTACAAGAAACACACTCTGCTTTAGAGAAAAGAGCACTCTTCTACTCTACTGTGTTTCCTATAAGGCCAGAACAGTGAGCTTGCTCAGAACAAAAGAACTGTGCTTCCAACACAGGGCCATAACTAGTTCAACTCTTCTTAGGAAACTGACAAGAACAGTAGCTCCTCTTCTGTCCAATACACTGTACTTGCTGGGAACAGACGGGAGGGCTATTTGCACTGTGGATGGCAATGGGAGCAAAATAGTGACTTTCCTTACCAGAAAACAGCTCTTGCTCGTAGGACCAGAAACTGCATGTGATTCAACTCCATTTAGGACTGGGAAACAAATGCTAGCTCGCCTTACATGAAACACACTCTGCTTTTGATTAAAGAGCACTCTTCTACTCTACTGTGTTTCCTATGAGGTCCAAACAGTGAGCTTGCTCAGAACAAAAGAACTGTTCTTCCTACACACACGGGCCATATCTAGTTCAACTCTGCTTAGGAAACTGAAAAGAACAGTAGCTCCTCTTCAGTCCAATACACTGTACTTGCTGGCAACAGGCGCATGTGCTATTTGCACTGTGTATGTCAATGGGAGCGCAATAGTGACTTTCCTTACCAGAAAACAACTCTTGCTCATAGGACTAGAAACTGCATGTGATTCCACTCCATTTAGGACTGGGAAACAAATGCTAGCTCGCCTTACAAGAAACACACTCTGCTTTAGAGAAAATAGCACTGTTCTACTCTACTGTGTTTCCTATGGGGTCCAAACAGTGAGCTTGCTCAGAACAAAAGAACTGTGCTTAATACACACACGGACCACATCTAGTTCAACTCTGCTTAGGAAACTGACAAGAACAGTAGCTCCTATTCAGTGCAATACACTGTACTTGCTGGGAAAAGTCGCGAGTGCTATTTGTCTTGTGTAGGGCAATGGGAGCGCAACAGTGACTTTCCTTACCAGAAAACAACTCTTGTTCGTAGGACCAGAAACTGCATGTGATTCAACTCCATTTAGGACTGGGAAACAAACTCTAGCTCGCTTTACAAGAAACACACTCTGCTTTTGAGAAAAGAGCACTCTTCTACTCTACTGTGTTTCCTATAGGGCCAGAACAGTGAGCTTGCTCAGAACATAAGAACTGTGCTTCCTACACACACGGGCCATATCTAGTTCAACTCTGCTTAGGAAACTGACAAGAACAGTAGCTCCTCTTCAGTCCGATACACTGTACTTGTGGGGAACAGAAGCGAGTGATATTTGCACTGTGTATGGCAATTGGAGCACAATAGTGACTTGTCTTACCAGAAAACAACTCTTGCTCGTTGGACAAAAAACTGCATGTGACTCAACTCCATTTAGGACTGGGAAACAAACGCTAGCTCGACTTCCAAGAAACACACTCTGCTTTTGAGAAAAGAGCACTCTTCTACTCTACTGTGTTTCCTATGTGTTCCGAACAGTGAGCTTGCTCAGAACAAAAAAACTGTGCTTCCTACACACACGGCCATATCTAGTTCAAGTCTGCTTAGGAACCTGACAATAACAGTAGATCCTCTTCAGTCCAATACACTGTACGTGCTGGGAACAGACGCCAGCGCTATTTGTCCTGTGTATGGCAATGGCAGCACAATAGTGACTCTTCTTACCAGAAAACAACTCTTGCTCGTAGGACCAGAAACTGCATGTGATTCAACTCCATTTAGGACTGGGAAACAAAAGCTAGCTCACCTTACAGAAACACACTCTGCTTTAGAGAAAAGAACACTCTTCTACTCTACTGTGTTTCCTATAGGGCCAGAACAGTGAGAATGCTCAGAACAAAGAACTGTGCTTCCTACATACGAGCCATATCTAGTTCAACTCTGCTTAGGAAACTGACAGGAACAGTAGCTCCTCTTCAGTCCGATACACTGTACTTGCTGGGAACAGACGCGAGTGCTATTTGCACTGTGTATGGCAATGGGAGCGCAATAGTGACTTTCCTTTCCAGAAAACAACTCTTGATCGTAGGACCAGAAACTGCATGTGATTCAACTCCATTTAGGACTGGAAAACAAATGCTAGCTCGCCTTACATGAAACACACTCTGCTTTTGAGAAAAGATCACTCTTCTACTCTACTGTGTTTCCTATGGGGTCCGAACAGTGAGCTTGCTCAGAACAAAAGAACTGTGCTTCCTACACACACGGGCCATATCTAGTTCAACTCTGCTTAGGAAACTGACAAGAACAGTAGCTCCTCTTCAGTCCGATACACTGTACTTGTGGGGAACAGAAGCGAGTGATATTTGCACTGTGTATGGCAATTGGAGCACAATAGTGACTTGTCTTACCAGAAAACAACTCTTGCTCGTAGGACAAAAAAACTGCATGTGACTCAACTCCATTTAGGACTGGGAAACAAACGCTAGCTCGACTTCCAAGAAACACACTCTGCTTTTGAGAAAAGAGCACTCTTCTACTCTACTGTGTTTCCTATGTGTTCCGAACAGTGAGCTTCCTCAGAACAAAAAAACTGTGCTTCCTACACACACGGCCATATCTAGTTCAATTCTGCTTAGGAACCTGACAAGAACTGTAGATCCTCTTCAGTCCAATACACTGTACTTGCTGGGAACAGACGCCAGTGCTATTTGTCCTGTGTATGGCAATGGCATAGCAATAGTGACTCTTGTTACCATAAAACAACTCTTGCTCGTAAGACTAGAAACTGCATGTGATTCAACTCCATTTAGGACTGGGAAACAAACGCTAGCTCGCCTTACAAGAAACACACTCTGCTTTAGAGAAAAGAGCACTCTTCTACTCTACTGTGTTTCCTATATGGCCAGAACAGTGAGCTTGCTCAGAACAAAAGAACTGTGCTTCCAACACAGGGCCATAACTAGTTCAACTCTTCTTAGGAAACTGACAAGAACAGTAGCTCCTCTTCCGTCCAATACACTGTACTTGCTGGGAACAGACGGGAGGGCTATTTGCACTGTGGATGGCAATGGGAGCAAAATAGTGACTTTCCTTACCAGAAAACAGCTCTTGCTCGTAGGACCAGAAACTGCATGTGATTCAACTCCATTTAGGACTGGGAAACAAATGCTAGCTCACCTTACATGAAACACACTCTGCTTTTGATTAAAGAGCACTCTTCTACTCTACTGTGTTTCCTATGAGGTCCAAACAGTGAGCTTGCTCAGAACAAAAGAACTGTGCTTCCTACACACACGGGCCATATCTAGTTCAACTCTGCTTAGGAAACTGACAAGGACAGTAGCTCCTCTTCAGTCCAATACTCTGTACTTGCTGGCAACAGGCGCATGTGCTATTTGCACTGTGTATGTCAATGGGAGCACAATAGTGACTTTCCTTACCAGAAAACAACTCTTGCTCATAGGACTAGAAACTGCATGTGATTCCACTCCATTTAGGACTGGGAAACAAATGCTAGCTCGCCTTACAAGAAACACACTCTGCTTTAGAGAAAATAGCACTGTTCTACTCTACTGTGTTTCCTATGGGGTCCAAACAGTGAGCTTGCTCAGAACAAAAGAACTGTGCTTAATACACACACGGACCACATCTAGTTCAACTCTGCTTAGGAAACTGACAAGAACAGTAGCTCCTATTCAGTGCAATACACTGTACTT